>NC_053169.1:42163740-42271240 GCF_016835505.1 Polypterus senegalus | reverse complement strand
ATTTCCAAAGATCTGTGTCCCTACAGCGTTGTTGAAAATGAAGGCTTTCGGTACATGCTGAAAACAGTTGAGCCTTGATACGCTATACCAAGCCGTCAGCTTTTTGCTGAAAAAGTGATACCTCTGTTATATGAAGAGACGAAGAAAAAAGTAGCGGAAGCGTTGAAGAAAGCAACAACAGTAGCCTTAACATGCGATGCATGGACATCAAGGGCAGTCCAGTCATATGTAACCCTTTACCGCTCACTATATTACAAACAACTGGGAGCTTGAGTCACGAGTTTTACAAACTACAGCAATAAACGAAAGCCACACAGCTGCACATATAAAGGAGAACATTCAGTCTGTCGCACAGGAATAGCAGCTCACAACCACTGACCTGGCAATTGTTACCGATGCTGCTAACATACTAGCTGCTGCACAGCTGGGAAACTTTCAACGCGTTAAATTTTTGCACATACCATCAACCTCGAGGCACAGAGAGCTCTGAAGCTGCCGTCTGTTTAACGTCTGCTGGGGAAAATTCAGAGAATTACGGATTTTTCATCACAACAGTACCAAAGGAGATCAGTCTTCATCTCATGTCACTTGATTTTACCCATGTCTCACAAACTTACAGCAAAAAAGAAAGCACCAGGACTCAAAAGTCTTGACCCTTTGCCCTCTTGCAAAGATAAAGAGAGCACCACACAGCCCTTTTCAGTGACCTCATGCCCCCCCAATCCATCTACTGACTTCATAAGAAGAATTACCAGAGATTTGAAATTCGCTGCCAAAGTAAGTAAATCTTGATATAGTCAACATTTTCTCCTCAGACAGTTACACTGCTGATGGCTGTGCCCAAGAGGTTATTAAAGACCTACATCTTGGTTTTTATCCAGGACACTCAGAAGACCAGACACTCAGACTCCTCACTCAGTTTCTCGAAAGGTCTGATCAGAACCTCCATTGACTCCGCAAAGATCACAGCATCGTCAGCAAAGTCAAAAATCAGTGAATCGTTCTTCACCAACAGATGCCTCATGACCACTAGACCCCACGACCCTGTCCAACACCAAGTCCATGCAAGCACTGAACACAGTAGGAGCAAGAACACACTGGTGACAAACCCCAGAAACAACTGGGAAGAACGCACATGTTCTGCATCCACTTTGCACAGTACCAGTATAAAGGCTGGCCATGAAAATCCAGCAACTTTAGGAGGATCCAGCAAAGTCTTAGGATGTCGCGTAAGACAACTCGATCAAATGCTTTATGAAAATAGATAAAGGTTGCAAAGAAACGTGTGTTTGCGTTTGATAAGAACCCTCAGTGCCAGGATCCAATCAATGGCAGACTTTTTAGGCATAAAACCAGTCTGCTCTGATCGCAGGTAGGTGAGCAAGTGATCACAGATCTTATTAAGGATGACCCAAGCGAGGATCTTACCAGCACCAAGAGTAGTGTTATCCCTTTATGTTATCCCAATTATGTTTATTCATACACGTGCTGCATTTAACATTATACAAAGTTATTGTCTGTTTTACCTGCATTTTTATCACTCTTTAATTTAATATTGTTTTTTTATCAGTATGCTGTTGCTGGAGTATGTGGATTTCCTCTTGGGATTAATAAAGTATCTATCTATTAAATTACATATATCCTCTTTTCAACCAGGTTCCTGATAATGGTTGCATGGAGTCTGATTAATCCACCAGTACTGAGCAGAATATGGGAACCAACCATGCATATGGTGTCAGTTCACAGGGCAAAATTAGAGTTGCCTTTGAAATTAAAGTTTTGATGCATTTTAGATCTTTATCATATCTCAAGGTTTTAAAATGTAATTATATAATAAAAATTTCTTTGCTCACGTGAACTGACTGTGAATGCAGTATGCAGACAACAAGCAAGAGCTCCAAAGAGTGCTGAACAAAAAACACATTACACAACTGAGAAGGCAGCAAAAGAATATGAAGTGAGTGACGCATATAAGCATATTTCATAAGTGCAGCTACTGCGGAAACAAAGCACACGGTGGAAAAAGTCAATGTCCAGCTAAAGGAAGACAGTGTAAAAAATGTGGTAAATTGAATCAATTCGCTATAGTTTGCAGGACTGGGAAAGGTAAACACGTGCATGCAGTGTGTGATGTCTCAGATAAAGAGGAAGACGAGCTGTTTATTGATGCAGTAAGAGAGGTACAACCCTCTGAAGCTGAACAAGCCTTTAAGGACATATCAATAGGAAAGCACTAGGGGTGTGCAAAAAAATCGATTCGCAAAAGAATTGCAATTTTATCTCTTACCGATTCAAAATCGATTCCTATAGGACACAAAATCGATTCATATTTCCCATTTTATAACGACGCGAGTTTAACTATTTTTCCGGATAGGAGTTTGTCAATCCTATAGACGGCGCTATGCCAGTTTCTGCTCAGATAGTAATCCTTGGTGTAAGAAGAAATTGAGTGGGTGTACGCACAAGCATTCGATGGACGAGCCATGGAAAACGCAGTGGAAAAAAATATTCAACCTGCCCTATCCTCATTTAAGGCAGACGTTTGGGCACATTTTGGAGTCTACAACATCGATGGCAAGAAAGAGATTGATAAAACTCATGTCATATGCAAGCTTTGTAAAGCTAAAATCAAATATTTTGGAAACACTATGAACCTCTGGACTCACATGGCACGTCATCATCCAGAGGATGCAAACGAAGTTCAGCCAAAAGTAAGAAAAATTCCAGGAGACCAACACACTCTGCATCAATGCTGCAAACTTCCAACCAACTCTGAACGGGCGAAGAAAATAACTCAATCCATAGCCTGTTTTATTTCCAAAGATCTGTGTCCCTACAGCGTTGTTGAAAATGAAGGCTTTCGGTACATGCTGAAAACAGTTGAGCCTTGATACGCTATACCAAGCCGTCAGCTTTTTGCTGAAAAAGTGATACCTCTGTTATATGAAGAGACGAAGAAAAAAGTAGCGGAAGCGTTGAAGAAAGCAACAACAGTAGCCTTAACATGCGATGCATGGACATCAAGGGCAGTCCAGTCATATGTAACCCTTTACCGCTCACTATATTACAAACAACTGGGAGCTTGAGTCATGAGTTTTACAAACTACAGCAATAAACGAAAGCCACACAGCTGCACATATAAAGGAGAACATTCAGTCTGTCGCACAGGAATAGCAGCTCACAACCACTGACCTGGCAATTGTTACCGATGCTGCTAACATACTAGCTGCTGCACAGCTGGGACACGTTAAATTTTTTGCACATACCATCAACCTCGAGGCACAGAGAGCTCTGAAGCTGCCGTCTGTTTAACGTCTGCTGGGGAAAATTCAGAGAATTACCGGATTTTTTCATCACAATGCCACCGCAAATCATGTCTTTAAACAGAAACAGAAACTTCTGGAGCTGGCACCGCACAAGTTGACAACGGACAAGGCTACATGATGGAATAGTGCGTTTGACATGATCGATAGATTCCACCAGCCATTTGCGCTGCGCTTCTCTCTGCTGAGGTAAGAAAATCTGGAGCTGGCATCTTCACACTAGACGAAACCGATGTCGCCAACGCAGAAGTTGCTGCAGCCCTCAAGCCATTAAAAGAGGCAACAGATTCAGATGGAGGTGATTGAGCTGCAGTGTAATGGCACACTGAAGGCAATGCTCCAGCTCTATCTACATGCGGCTCAAACCTTGTGCATGTTTGGTACAACATATCTGTGCGAGAAGCTCTTCTCAGTGATGAAGACTAACAAAACAGCACACAGGAGTCGCCTCACTGATGAGCACCTGCAGTCCATCCTGAGAATCTCCACAACACAGAACCTCACACCAAACATAAATGAGCTTGTTGCCAAAAAAAGATGCCAGGCGTCCGCTGTGATAAAATTACATAAGAGCAAAGACAACTGAATGATTTGATTTGTTATTGCTGAAAAGAACAAATTTTATTTATATTTCCAGGTTTTGTTATGCACCATGTTCATATTTGAATTTGTATAATTTTGACAGGATATATTTTTATGGAGAGCAAAATCTTTTGGGATATTTAAAATTTAAGTTTATTTTTTATAAAAAATTATATAAGAGTAAAGAAATTTGAATGTTTGTTCTTTTAAAGTTTACTTTATTGTAAACTTAACTTGTATAATTTAGACAGGATATATTTTTATGGAGAGCAAAATATTACAAGTTATTTAAGGTTTGCGTTGATTTATTTCGGAATAATATTCGGTCGACTAAATAAAAATTCCTTCTACAGACAGACAGACAGACAGATAGACAGATACACATATATATATATATATATATATATATATATATATATATATGTATAGATAGATATATAGATATCTATCTATATATATATATATATATATATATATATATATATATATGTATATGTATATGTATGTATATATGTATGTGTGTATATATATACTATCAAAATACCCATGCTTACACCGAGAAGTAGTGTTAAAGAAGTAATGAAAAAGAAAAGGACACATTTTAATAATAACGTAACATGATTTACAATGTAATTGTGTTGTCATTGTCATGAGTGTTGCTGGCATATATATTATACAGTATATATATATATATTTTATATATATATATATATTTTATATATATATATATATATATATATATATATATATATATATATATATATATATATTTTATATATATATATATATATATATATATATTTATATATATATATATATATATATATATATATATATATATATATACATACATATATATATATACATATACACACACTCACCTAAAGGATTATTAGGTACACCTGTTCAATTTCTCATTAATGCAATTATCTAATGAACCAATCACATGGCAGTTGTTTCAATGCATTTAGGGGTGTGGTCCTGGTCAAGACAATCTCCTGAACTGCAAACTGAATGTCAGAATGGGAAAGAAAAGTGATTTAAGCAATTTTGAGCTTGGCATGGTTGTTGGTGCCAGACGGGCCGGTCTGAGTATTTCACAATCTGCTCAGTTACTGGGATTTTCAGGGACAGTCATTTCTAGGGTTTACAAAGAATGGTGTGAAAAGGGAAAAACATCTAGTATGCGGCAGTCCTGTGGGCAAAAATGCCTTGTTGATGCTAGAGGTCAGAGGAGAATGGGCCGACTGATTCAAGCTGATAGAAGAGCAACTTTGACTGAAATAACCACTCGTTAAAACCGAGGTATGCAGCAAAGCATTTGTGAAGCCACAACCTTGAGGCGGATGGGCTACAACAGCAGAAGACCCCACCGGGTACCACTCATCTCCACTACAAATAGGAAAAAGAGGCTACAATTTGCACGAGCTCACCAAAATTGGACAGTTGAGGACTGGAAAAATGTTGCCTGGTCTGATGAGTCTCGATTTCTATTGAGACATTCAAATGGTAGAGTCAGAATTTGGCGTAAACAGAACGAGAACATGGATCCATCATGCCTTGTTACCACTGTGCAGGCTGGTGGTGGTGGTGTAATGGTGTGGGGGATGTTTTCTTGGCACACTTTAGGCCCCTTAGTGGCAATTGGGCATCGTTTAAATGCCACGGGCTACCTGAGCATTGTTTCTGACCATGTCCATCCCTTCATGACCACCATGTACCCATCCTCTGATGGCTACTTCCAGCAGGATAATGCACCATGTCACATATATATTGCTTAGTTTGTTATATATATATATTGTAAAAGACGAATAAGGAGACAGCATAAAAGGTTTGGGGTTTCTGGCCTCGTATACTGTAGAATTATCCACAACAAAAAATAATCAATTGGTCAAAAATACATAAACAAAAGTTTACATATGCACGACGCCGAAAATGGTGTTGGTGGCCATTTTATGAAGGAGGAGCCGGAAGTGAAGGAATGCTGGGAAGGAACCGTGAGGCAAGACTTTTACTAATGTTAGAGTTGTTCCTAAATCCGCTGGCACCAGAGCTGAGGAAGAGATGAAGAAGTATTTGGAAACTCCATCACTGTCACTCAGAAGACCCCCTTGCAAAATTGGCTAAATCCTACCTATGCATTCCTGGTACTAGTGTTGCAGCAGAGAGGGTATTCTCAACTGCTGGGGACATAGTAACTGCACAGCAGAGCATGCTCACTCCAGAACATGTAGACCAGCTTCTGTTTCTGCAAAATAACATGTACATTCCAGCAGATGGTGGACTTTAAACTCACTAATGTGCATACACCTGAATCTAGTCTAATCTAATATATTCTGATCTGTTGTCAGTTTGACTGTAGTTGTCACAGTTCAAAAACTGTTGTCTGCTGAAATGGAAACGGTTTAGGTAAAAAGAAAATGTTCACAATTAATTATTATTTTGGATGTTACACTTGTTACAGCACTTTACAACCCAATGTAGCAGCATTTTTATTTATTCTGATAATGGCACTTTACAACCAACTATAGCAGCTCTTATTTGGTTTTATTTAATCTACTTTTATTTAAAGTGTAAATATAAGTTGTTTAATTTAAGTTGAAAGTTTGCAGTTTATATTTGCAACAGTTTATACTTTTGTAATGTGACTTCAACTATTATCTCAGGGCTGTATTTTGTATCAGACTGATGGAAAAAAAAAAATAATAACGTTTTGAATCGAGAATCGGATTTGAATCGAATCATGAGCCCAAGAATCGAGATCAAATCGAATTGTTAAGATTTTCTGAATCGTGCACCCCTAGAAAGCACAGTGTAAAGCTTAAGTTTAAATTAAGTTCATAGACGCGCTGCCGCTGGCGTTTGCCATGCCTACGATGAATACGATATTCGCGAGATACAAGTTTAATGAGAAGACGCAGGGTATAAACGAGACTTTTGATCACTTTGTAAAAGAGTTAAAATTGCTGTAACAGAGATAAAATTGCTGGTGAAGGACTGCGCTTATGCAAACGAAGATGAGATGGTCAGGGATAGAATTGTGTTTAGCACAAACTCAGCAAAAGTGCGAGAGAAACTTTTACGTGCCGGGTCTGAGCTAACATTAAACAAAGCCGTGGACATTGCAAGATCGCATGAGATAGCACAAGCACAGCTGAGAACCTTCGATGCATGTACTCCGAGCGGCTCACATGAACTGACTGTGAACGCAGTACGCAGACAACAGGCAAGAGCTCCAAAGAGCGCTGAACAAAAAACGCATTACGCAATTGAGAAGGCAGCAAAAGAATATGAAGTGAGTGACGCATACAAGCATACTCATAAGTGCAGCTACTGCGGAAAGAAAGCACACGGTGGAAAAAGTCAATGCGGTAAAGAAGCAGAAAGAATATCTTATTTATAAACGGCGCAAATATATTTACATGTACTTAACCTATATTACAACTATATACACATATAAATTAGACACCCAGATACACACAATCACCACACATTCCCCAGTCCTTTATCTGAACTTTTGATTTATATAAAGGAGAGTTGGGACCCAAGAGACTGTGTTTGTGGAGGGATTGAAAGTTAAGGCGGGTGGGGGAGTCACGTCATCATCTCCCCTCCCATTCACCTCATTTCATTCACTTCATTTCGCTCCGAGCTGAGCTCCGCAGCTAGCGCGGTCTTGCCTTTCTTTTTCCTTAGTGTTTAGTCCTCTCTCCTTTACTGATTTATATAAAGGAGAGTTCAGATCCGAGAGACTGTGTTTGTGGAGGGATTGAGAGTTAAGGCGGGTGGGGGAGTCACATCATCATCTCCCCTCCCATTCACCTCATTTCATTCACTTCATTTCACTCCAAGCTGAGCTCCGCAGCTAATGCGGTCTTGCGGAAACAACTTTGTGACGCTGCTGCCAAATACTCACAGAAAAATCCACAAGTTAATAGACACACTGTCGCTAGAGTTTCTCCATACTCTGAATCCTCCAGGCACTCCTGACCATAATCTAATTTTGAAGGTTGGGGCACCAATAATGTTACTGAAAAACTTACAGCCATTGAAACTTTGTAACGGCACAAGACTTCAGGTCACGTGTCTGTAAAAGAAACTAATTCAGGCAACTATTTTTACTGGCAGTGGCTCAGGTGAGAGAGTTTTTATTCCTCGCATCCCCGTTATACCCTCTGATCTCCCATTTCAATTCAAATGCCTCCAGTTTCCAATAAGGCTCTGCTTCGCAATGACAATTAATAAGTCTCAGGGACAGACCCTACAAAAGGTTGCCATTGATTTGAGGCAAGATTGCTTTTCACATGGCCAACTATACGTTGCATGCTCAAGAGTAAGCTCGCACAGCTTGGTCATATTACAACCGGAGTGCCGAACTGACAATGTGGTATACAAAGAGACCCTTGACAAATAATTATTGGTATATTTTCCCTCAGTTTAAAAAGGTTTACTTTTCTTCTTAATAAAAATTTAAAAGCAGTACTTCGCCACTGCGAAGTGCGGGTGATTTGCTAGTCTATACTAATAAAAGGCAAAGCCCTCACTGACTGACTGACTAACATGTAGGTAGAAAACTGAAATTTGGCAGGCTCATTCCTTACAGGTTACTTGCAAAAGTTAAGCAGGTTTCATTTAGAAATTCTACGCGTAACGGTCATAATGGTCGACAACGTCCGCCATGTTAAGCCTACTTATTTATGGCCCCATCTTCACGAAATTTGGTAGGCGGCTTCCCTGGTCTAATCAAAACCGATGTACGTACTTATTTCGGTCGTATGATGCCACTGTCAGCCACCATATTGAACTTTCCAACGGTCTTTGTTACCTATGGGCCCATCTTCAAGAAATTTGGTACGCGGCTTCCCAACGCTAACTGAATCCTACTTACGTACATATATATGTCCATAGACTGCAGCTCGGTCGCCATGTGAGGCGGCGTTGGGTCCCCCATCCCCACGCCTCTCAAGTTGTTTGCTGCCTGCCTATATAAGGCTGTCCGTTGCTCCGGTCTCTTCATTCCCTTCCTTGCTTCACCACAGTATTCACGTCTCCCTGCTGATAACTGCAGCCTTTTTATTTAATCCACGGCTTCTCCACTGTTTTATTGTTTGTTTATTATGATTATAGTTGTATAGGTATTTTAGACTTGGTTTACATTTTTCAGGTACCCATTTCCTTTATCACTCCAACCGAACCCCCATTAACATGTCTATCGAGGTGATCCCCATCGATCAAAGAACTGTCACTTTACCGAGTGGTTTCCATGCCCGGAGATGCCGTCTGCCTTTTCCATTCTCTGTGTTACATATTGCACAGCCATATCAGGCTCACTCTTGACATCCGGAGGAACATTGTGTCTTATATATTGAATGACTGGGACAGGTTCAAGGTATGGACTGATGACGGTACAGGAGATAATTATACTACACAGGAGCACGATAAGAGTGAAATGCTTAAGCCCTTCACCTATGCTTCTGCATGTGAGTTGATGGCTGCCGCTGGATTGTTCGGTTGTCGCTTTCAAGTGTACCGAAATGGCCAAATATTTTACACCTTTGTAGAACCGCCAATGCCTCTTAAACATCTTAGGGTCACAGGTGACGATTTGAGTAGTGGACACTTTGATGTTTATGAATGTTTCAACTCTCAAAAGCTAGATGCAAAGTTATCGATGAAACCGGTTGTATGCTTACAGCGCTTGACAGATGTCGAATGTCACTTTAACACAAGTCCTGCAAATACTAACGTAATTGAAACAAACCATGAAACTCAAACCGATTATGACAGCAGCAATCCAAGCTGTGAGAAAACAGTAATAAGAAGGCATGTTAAGACGTCGTGGTACATTTTCTGATACAGCTAGATGGAAACAACTTTGTGACGCTGAAGCCAAATACTCGCAGGCAAATCCACAAGTTCATAGACATGCTGCCGCTAAATATTCGCAGGCAAATCCACAAGTTAATACCGGGAAAGCCTGTTAAACATTTTAGATTCACGAGTAGTGATTTGGGTAGTGAACACTTCGATGAATAAAACCTGTTATCTTTATAACGGTTGACAAACACGGAATGTAACTTGAACACAACACATCCTCCAAATATGAACCTGACTGAAAGAAATAATGATAATCAAATCCTTGATGACAGCAACACTCATAACAGTGACAAAACAGTTACACTGACAATCATGTTACATTATTTTTAAAATGTTTCCTTTACTTTTTCATAACTTTTTTAATACACTACTTCTCAGCTGCGAAGCGCGGGTGTTTTCCTAGTAATTAATATAGTGAGCTTGCTTACCCAATTAGTTTGCATGTCAGGAACCAGGGCACACATCCACACCAGTTCCAGGTCAAATACTGACCCAAAAGTCAGCTTAAGTTTCTTAGAAATCCCATACAAACAGTGACAGGTCAACGATTTGAATCCAGAATTCTAAAACATTCAGACAGAAGTGCTGCTACATACTGTGTGTGCTAGAATTACCACTGTATACAGTATCTCTTAGACAGAAGTGAATGCATGCAAGAAAGTTAGATCCCCAAAAATCTTAAAGAAATATTCAAAACCTATGACTAGCATGGAGTCTAAGGGAGGATTCAGCCTTGGAATATACCACTTTATTTCAATGGACACAGTCACCATAGCGATCAACTCACCCAAACACAGTTTGCAGAAAGACTAGGAATTAAGATGAAGCCATGAAGAACGCTAGTGACTGCTTCGGCAGATCTCTTGGTTTCAAAATATTACATGCACTATATGAAAGGTTTAAATGGGATTAATGATTGCTTTTTGCTTTTAAATTGCCTGCAACATCCTTGCCAAGTCTGTTTTCTATTTGGGTTTGTGATTGTGCCCTGTACACCAGAGTTGCTGCCCTGTGCTGCTGGCATCATTACCATGACAGTAAATTGGACAAAAGGAATTTTCTCCACAGCACATATAGTAACTAGCATATTTTAATAATTAAGAGCAATTAATGACACATTTCCGTTATTCAGTAGAAAAACAGGTAATTGTCTGCAGTTACACACAATGACCAAAATCAATCTATCCAAGTAAACATGGCGAGAGTGTGCAAACTCCATGCATTTCCTGTCCAGGTTAGAAATGAAACAAAATAATATGATTAAATTACTGTGGTGCACTGGCGCCATGCCCAGGGTTTGTTTACTGCCTTGCACCCTGTGTTGGCTGGGATTGGTTCAAGCAGACCCCCATGACCCTGTAGTTAGGATATAGTATGTTGGATAATGGATGGATGGATGGATTGAATTAATATTAAGTTCAACACTGGCTCGGTTACTATTGTTTGCTATACTCTATGCTTCTTTTTCTACTTGTCACTAAAAAGACATTTGAAGGGGCAGGACTAATCCTACCTATAAAGCCAATTGATATTGTAAGATATTTTCAATAATATGCCCACATGCAAAAAAACAGAAGAGGTCTACAAAGGCAAACGGTATATGTAGTGTTAAGCAGTGTATTAGTACATACAATTGAATCATAAAGATGAACAGCAAATCTTGTACACTATCTCAATATGAGTCCTGAAAACGGCCAAGGATGAATCTGAAGTAAAAGGCCGAAGGGAGGAGCTAACATAGGATGGGAGCATGGTAGTAAACACAATTTGTTTAAAATTTAGCTAACCAAATCCAAATGAACATGGGAGAATGTACAAACACAATATACTGTACAATATAATAGCTCAGGCCCAATTTACTCTGTAATTCTTTAGTGGCCAACCATTTTTCATTGTTGTAGTTACAACAAAAACAAAAAGGAATGTAATTATTTAAAGGCACTTATTATTAGGAGTATTGATAAAAATGCAGGAAATAAAGAAAGATATGCATATTCTATATATTGTTCACTCATATTAAAACCAAATTAAAACCAAAAAGCTTGAATCAAGATCTCCATATAACCAGTTATGAGCTGCAGCCACAAAAATAGCAAGTAAAGGATAGGCAGGGGTGTTTGTATTTTCTACCTGATTAGCCGGGGTGAGTACGTTGTGCAACAGGAAGTTTTTCACTGCAGTATCCTTGATGAGAATCATAAAGTCTGAGACTGTGAAAATATTCCAGGCAATGACAAGATTACTAAAGCAATGCACACATTTTTTTTATTAATGGGTAAAGGGCTCTTGCCTGCGATATAGAACTCAGCACTTTAGATCATCACAAAAATAACCTTGACTCATATTACCAGCAGCTTATAAACAGGAAAACGGAGGAAATGTTTCTATGGCAACAGAAACCAGGCTGTCATCCGAGACCAATGCTCAGATACAGAAACGAATGACTGGGTAAGCCTATTAGCTGCAAATTAAAACCAAAGGTGTTAATATGTGATAGTTGCACCAAAATAAATAAATAAAGAGCAGAAACTACAATTTCTTGATACAGTGGTTGCAGAGGCCATAAAGCACATATTCATTTGTGTATTTCTCATGATGCCCAGTTAACAGGCTAGGTACAACAAGAGTCCTTCCTACCTCACATGTTGTAGAAACCCAACACACTTCCTTACCAACAGTAAGTGAGAAAGGTGCTATGCTCTGCTTTTTACTCATGACTGATGAAATATCTACTTTTGGTTGGACAATCCATTTACAAAAGAAAAAAATAAATTCACATAATTGCCCATGAACTCAATTTTTAAATTACACTTGTCTATTTTTTGACTTGTGGGCAGACCAGCAGCATACTAATGAGAGAACCACTTGTTCAGAAAGTACTGTTGGTAATATAGTACTATCATTGTGCAGTTACTACCTTACACAGTGTACAAGAAGAGGATTCCCATTCATTATGGGCAGGGGCAACAGAAATGGCATTAAGTGTGGCTAGGACTATGGGAAGTCCTCATTCATGCAACTGACACACCACAGTCAAACCTGCAGGGACTGATTAATCCCTGAAAGAACATAAATAAGGAACACCGATAACATGTTAACATCTTTCTTCCTTTTTTACTGTTGGAGGTTGTGGGAAACTGGGGAAGATGTCAGATGGCTTGTGTAGAAATGGGCTCAGGCAGACAAATTTTGTATTCACAGTATATGTCGAGAAAGTAGAATGCTCTGTGGCTTGTTTATTTTTCTGACATCTTGTTCTGCTTCAGCAAGCCATTTCTGTTATGGTATGGTACAGAGTATGAAGGGGTCATACACCTACCAAGGTTTATCAATTACCCACACTTTATACGAAAGGCTTAATCATAGTTCTTTCCTTATACTTATCGTACATTACATCATGTTCATGTCCTTCATGACTCTAGGTTTCTTTTCATTTACCCTTTTGCTTTTTTGATAAGTACAGTATAATTTACTTTTACCCTTATAACAAAGTCCTAGCTCATCTGTGTACCTGTGATTGACTACTTGTGACCAATATCTGTCTTTTGTGGCTTCCTTTTGGCACAACACCAAACACTCATAGGAGAATCACATATTAACTGACATTAGTAAATGTTGCACTTGAAGACAGTTTGCTAAATCATTGCCTCTTGACAGCTAGTGTATTTTACACTTACTAACTGTTGAAAGTGAAAAGAAATGCATGGCAATATGGATGTTTAGCAAACAAACAAACAAACCTGAAAGTACTATTTTAAATAGTCAATAATTTAATTGCATTGCATTACTGCATATAGGCATCCTTTAAAATATGGCCATGTTTAATGTGTGGATTTTGGTTTTTCAAAAGTTGTCAGAAACTGGCACTACGAAAAATCAAAACACCAGCAATATAATATTCCTATTACTTTGTCAAGCATATATTATACATGTACAGTATGTTATATGCATGATCCTGAACTGGACAGCATTAAGTTATACTGAACAAACTGTTAATGCTATATTATTTCAGTCATCTGTAGGCCACTGTACCATAGTTCTGTACCATAGTTAAAAATAAATCTCATCCCTCAGAGACAACTGTAGTTCTATTTTAGATCAGTTTGCTTCAGGATCCAGCCAGTGGTGGGGCTTTTAGTATAACAACTGCAATTTGATTTTTTTAGATTTTGGTTTTAGCATGCCTCAAAATGACTTTATAACGTTGTTCTGTTTTATGCATTTGCTCAGTTTCTTCTTGCTCTGTCTAAAAACATGATATCATAAAACCCAGCAGAGTACTGACATCATGCCTAGAGTTGTTTCTAACTTATGCCTGGTACTACTAGGATGAGCTCCAGTTTCTCAGGACCATGAACTGGATTAAAAGCATTTCAGAATGTTAAGTTTAGGATTAATAAAACATGTTTAATTAAAAAGAACATTTAAGAACTGTCTCTCTCTATATATAAAAAAATCCTGAAATGGAAAAGCAAGGCGACGATACGTGATCTTCTCCGAAGTTCTTGAAAGACATTTTAAAGACCCGTGAGACAAAAAAGACTGGCCATGGAGCATCTCGAGATTGTCCCAGGGCAGTCTCGCGGGGACGTGGAACACAAGATTCTTGCAAGACACACCCTTCTTATCAAATACGAGCACGGACAGCCAGCAAAACATTCAGTCATGTAAAGTCACATGGCAAACACAGATCCTGTGTACTCAGCAAAGAAGAAAGAGCAGCACGGAGAAAAGAGACCCAGGGCGAGACATATGCAGAGAAAGGTACAGAATACTGAAGCCTTTTTTGTTTTAAGTGACTGTTAGGTCCAATTGAGGGAGGGCAGAGTGCAGCACGGAAGACTGATAGCTGGGTGCTGATTGATGCGGTAAGGGGGAGGCGAGACCCGTGAGAGGAGGGGTTGGAGAGGGTGCTAGAAAGTTGTGTTTGAGGTTACGCAGTCGGCGACTGTTAAAGTAGACCTTTTATGATACTTTATTACATCAGTCGCTACAGTATCAAAAAAAAGATAGCAGAGATCGCATTGACGCAATCAAAAGGAAATTAGTTTAAGTCAGAGAATTTCAAAAACGGGGTTTAACTCACATGCATTTATTGGTTACTTTGCAAAAAAAATTATTAACTGCTGATGATGTGGATTGTTTTGTCTGTGCTGAAATTCCAAACAGAGACACCTATCCTAAATTATGGTACCCAAGTCTCACAGACCTCATTTAAAAGATTCAGCATATTGGGACACAAAAGATTCCAAATATTGTTTTTACAGAAGTTCTGAAATAAAAGTGAAACTAATGAAATAGCAACAATTCAAAGAAAAAAAAATCTTATAAGTGTGTATCTGGAAAACCAAACACAGGGGTTGGCGAGCGAAGCGAGCAGGGGGCAAAGCCCCTAGTTAATTTAAAAAAAACCCAAAACAGACCTGCCTGTAAACCAGGATATACAAGATATTAATTGGATATCAAAGGAATGTACATCCTTGTCATCATTTCACCCATTGTAAATATGAAGGCTTGAATTATGACAAATCATATCACACTTAATTTTAACCTTTAGCAATACGTGATTGCCAAAAATATGTAAGTGAATTGCTAATTCTTAAGTATTTAAAATAAAAGACATTCCATGCATCAATGGTACAAGTGTTCACACACTTTATAAAAGGGGCTGGAAATGGTCATAGATGTAATTAACCACTTTTCAAATACTGCCTTTGCCTGAACATAGAGTGATTCTAATTAGTCTTGAATAAGATCAATTGCTTTTGTAGGATTTCCCAAAAGTTCTCCTTTGTTTGCACAGTGGAGAGATAATCATGATCCACATATAATTAATTAAAGATCTACAGAATCTCAATATAAAGGCACATCTCAGAAGAGACACATAAAAGACTTTTAAATACATTACATATCTCATGGAATCATTGACGATCATGTTTAAGATAAATTATAGTACTACCAGGACAATATCCACAGTAAGAGGTCCCTACAGTACTGATGACCAGGCAAAAGAAAACTCATCAGGAGGACTAAAAATGCAAATGACAACAGCAAAGAAACAACTAGCCAATGGCAGCTTATTACAGCCATTTTACCCTTTTTACATATCTAAGCTGTGGAATAGGTTGGAAAACTTGAATTTGCTTCTCATGAAGAGGAAATTATCCATCTTTATTTTTTGATCCATTAATGGCAGTGGCATCCTACGAGGCTACTTCTCAAAACTGGGGACAGGGGCTGGGATCAGGATACGGGGGAAAAGAAATTACATCTTTTGATTTTTTTGCAAGCACCTAAACCAACTTCCTGAACCAGTTAGGTATTTTGCAGCCTTATCTGCTATTAAAATTAAAGAATCGTATATTCACATTTTCAGGCAGCACAATGGCACAGCGGTAGCATTGCTGCCTCAAAGTAAGGAGACCAGGGTTTCTGTCCTGGGTCTTTTTTGCATGGAATGTACATGTTCTTCTCATGTTTGCTTGGGTTTTCTCCTACAGTCCAGAGATATTCAGGTTAGGTGGATTGATGACACTACATTGGCTCTGGTGTGTATGTGTGTGCGTGTGTGTGTGGTGTGTCCGTGTGTTCTTTCTATGATGGACTGGTGCCCTATCAAGAGTTTTTTTTTCCTGTCTTGTGTCCTATGCTTGCTGGGATTGGCTCTTGACCCCAGCAAAATTGTTCAGGATTACACATGCTTTGAAAACAGTATGGTAAAATCATTTGAGCTTAATAAATTGCTTTGTGGTGGTGTACATCGTGAAGGGTGCTATATTATAAAAAGAGTGACTGATTGATTCATGAATTGAATTATTTTTATTGCCATATTTCTTGCAGTTCACTGTGATTAATGTTCATCTCTGGTTCCTTAATGCTATTCATTCATTTTCTACACCTTCTTAGGTATTTATATTTTCTGTTTTTACTATTTTATCAAATTCCTGTATACATTTTTATCATGTAATTTTATTACCATGAAGCATCTTGAAATTACTTTTTTAACTGTGCTACAAGAATAAAATCTATTATTACTATTTTGTGAACATTCTCCTGCAAAAAGGATAATAAAAAATGAAGGCTGACTAACAAAATATCATTGTAAAGCATCTAATAAAAGCTAAAATGAATCATTGAAGCAGAAAAACAACACTGCAAAATGAAACATAACATAACACATATTTGTAACCATTTTCAGACAACTGATATTTTTGACAACTGCGTAAGTGTTCACATTGTTCATTATAAATGCTGACAAATCTCTATATGTAATTATAATAAAATAAAACATGTCCATTAAATGCCATGGCTGAACTGAAAAATAATATTCTTAAAATAAAAATACTACAATCTTAATTACTAAAGAAAACTGGAGAAGTATAGTGAAAAAATACTAATGAGAAACTAATAAATCCCATCATAGATAGATTATAAAAACACCACTAAACAATATATACATTGAACATGTATATGACAGTTTGAGTGTCTATTAAGTAACCTTATAACTTAGGTAGATAAATCTCTATGAATCTACATATGAGAGAACTAATATGAGGGAAAAGGAGACTGTGCACAACAAATTAGGTGTTTAATAATACTATTTGCATTTGTAAGGCAACATCTGTTATACAGAACATGTCCTGAGCAAAAGGTAGCTTTGTACTAATATTATTCTTTGCCAATTTCACCACCTCAGAATTGTTTAATTTTATATGTAATAATTATTTGGAATTTTGTTTAAGTAATATTTAAGGTGCTTCAAATGTCAAAGTATCACTGTCTAGCAATATAATTACTTCACTGCTGTCACACTATCACAATCTCACACTGCCTATGTCAGTTCTCCATTCATTGTTCCATGCAAATATTTAAACATTGAGCAGATTATGCTTTATTATATTCATGGGCACAAGAGTTTTTTAAATGCAAGGACAAGAAAACTGAAAGTGACTTTGCTTAAACATAAATTGGAAACTGGAATATAAACAGGTTAGGATTATGTAAAAGATGTTGTGACAGGCTACAATCAATACCAGTGACAGCAAAATCCAAAGTCTGAAGTTAAAATACAAAAGATCATACCAGCAAAGAAATGCAGACAGTACACTTGATATCTCTATAATGTTGTACCCTCTTCCCTAAATTTCTTATTTCTTTGTTTCTCTCAGAACATCTATAGATATTTGCATTCACCCTGCTGTCAAGTTTTCATTCTCTACTGGTCTGTTTGTCTCTCACATGTGTTAGTTTCCTCTTATCACCTGTAACCTGATATTCATCCAGAACTCATTTTATCTTTTACAATACCTCACAATAAACTTTTAATACTTACTTTACCAAGGCCCCTCTCCACCTTGCGAAAACACTTGTTCAAGGACAAGTTATGTCTCACTGAGTTTTTCCAGCCAGTGGGGGCACTGGCAAAATAAGGGAAGTGATCCAAGATCCAGCAGTAGATATCCTTGACAGGCAGGCATTTGTTAGAAGACTGTTCAATAGCCATGTAGATAAGAAGGCTAAAAGAATATGGGGGTTTCGTGTTAACAGAATCCTTCTCCTGGGCTACAGAACAGGAAGAAGTAAAAGAAGGTGGTACACTATCTCCCTCAATGTCATATAGAGGACTAACACTGGGCTGAGCTTCTGAGACCAGAGTGAAGTTTTGCAGGAGGTTTTCATGGAGCCAATTCAAGTTTGTGAGTTCTTCATCATCACATGGCCCCTTGTCCACACTTGTTGCCTTGGGGCTTGCAGCACTTTCAGCTTCTGGTAAGGTGCCCATGCCACAAGCAGTCAACTTTAATCCCGAAAATTCTTGTAACCCAGGCGTTTCCGCTTTCTTCTCTGGAGACATTCCAATTACAGGACCCATTAAATATTGGTGTTCTAGAGTATAAAAAAAAGGAAAAAAGCAGAGTTTTAGAGCACAAAAATACCATAAACAAGTAACCTTTATTTAATACTAAAGCCTTTTATAATAAAGGTTATCCCAAAGCAGTTTAAAAGTAAACAGATAAAGGGCAATTGTGTACATATCTTGTATACAATTAGACTTCTGTGGGTTAATTGACTCAAAGTCAAATAAAATTAAATGAAAAGTAAACTGAAAAGAGAACCTATGGGTTTTAACATCTACCTTTTTAGTCACTAGACTGTACAGATTTAACCTCAAACATACTGTAATGTTACACAGTGCAACTGTCAACTAACTTTGGGGTATAAAAGATTCACACAGGTAGGGGGGCCCTTTTGGCAGAGGTTAACAGTTATTAAGGATATGAGAGAGAACTATAAGTTTTACAAGGACTAAGCAATGATGATATCATCTCAGACAAGATTCCTACTTTCAAGATTTCTGCTATTACTGTATCAAGGGTCTTTTCACTTAATGTCACAAATATAACAAGTTCTAATGAGAGAAGACATGGAAATACTCAAGTATCTAATAATGCACATCCTTCTCTATTAACATTCCAACAAGAGGAATAGGTTACCCTTGACACCATGGCAATTATAGAAACCACGCTTCCCTTCTCATCTCCACAAGCTGAAGAGGATTTCCAATAGATTCACACACTAATTAGGGTTGATAAAGTGAAAAGAATAGAAAGTGTAGTAAAACTGGCTAGCTGAAGCACAGTGAAGAAAGTTTTTTCAACAAGGATAACCATCTGCAAGGGAACTCTATGAAAAGTTTATTAGGTAAATAAAGCTGTTTTTAATTTCTCCTTAAACAATACAGCAATTAAGAGGTTAAACTGATTTTTAGATTGAAGCTGATGAGAAATGTTTTTTTCAGTGATGTTAGCAATTAATCACAAAAACATAGTAAACCACAGTGATTGCCTCAGACATTTATTAGTTAAGTGTGTAAATATATATGTAAGCACATGCCTTATAAGTGAGTGACAGAGATCTTAATGTGCCTAAGATTTGCCTAAGTGCCAGATTTATGTCATACCCTAGCCTGACACTAAATATTGAGTCCTAGTTTACAGTAAAATGAACTCAGCATTTGCTCAAAAACTAATTAACATTTTAGATGTTAAGTATTTAAAGAACCTTCAGATCATAACATATTACAGACATTGGCGCTCCACACACTCCAGCAGATGAGAAAATATTTCTGATTAGTATAATGGTAAAAAGATTTTACAGCACCAGTCCTGTGCAACCAAATATTGTCCTTTCAACTTTCAATAGGGTGGAAGCAACCTCAAATTTAGCTAATCCTGTTTACATAGACCATTACATATTATATACGATCATCAAATGCTTTAGGACTACAGGACAAAAAAAAAGAAATATCTTAATAAAAACATCTAAAAGAAGGCAAGACAGTGTGTCAACTGTAAAAATGCGATGACAGATTGTCTGCACATTGAAAAGAAAGAAAGAAGTGCATCAACTAAATTAAAATTACCGGTAAATGGGAAGAAAGAGATGTGAACAAAACTCAACAACAGTATGAGAATATCATTTCAGAGTCGTGCTTTACTTTAAGAGCTTGTTTTAACTGTATATGTTACTAACCATATCCTAGTTTAGTTATTGTAAATGAGATCATGATATAAATACTTTTCTCAGACTACAAAACAGGAAGTAGTAAAAGCAGGTGGTGCACTGCTTAATGTATTAATCAATTATATTCAATTTACCTCAGGAAATAGATGACCTATTAGTACATTTTAATTAATGCACAAACAGTTTAAAGTGCAGTAGCTTAAACTTAAACCAAATGATCGCCAGGAATGGCATAAATACAAACATAAATCTACAAGTTTGACTATGAGTGACAAGGCTCCTGGTTTTTGTGGCCTTGAAATGGACAAACTACTTTATGTTACTTAACAGATAGAAAATAATAATGTTTCCCTAATAACGTGGTAATCAATCAAAACTAGTAAATTTAATAAAAATAATGATTAGAAAACAAAATATTTCACTAAAAAAAGGTATGTGGTATACAAATGAACATATGTTGATCACAAATAAAGCCAAGGAAGCAAAAGTAAATAAAACAAGTTATAAAATGTATGTATAGTATAACATTCACATGCTTTTGGTTACTTAAGTTAGAATACTTCACTTTTTTAGTTACTTCATCCAAGAGTTAATTATAATATTTTTTATGAAATGTTTTTGGTAACAATGAGTCAAAATCTTTTTTTTAATAAAATCAAATAACATTCCATATAAATAACAACTGATGCAAAAATGACATGATGTGTTTTAGTAGTAGAGGGTTTGTGACTGTTGTTCAATTTTCCAAAACATAAACATTTTTGAAAGAATATCCAATAGAGCATCCATCCACCCATTATCCAACCCGCTATATCCTAACTACAGGGTCATGGGGGTCTGCTAGAACCAATCTCAGCCAACACAGGGCACAAGGCAGGAACAAACCCTGGGCAGGGTGCCAGCCCTCCGCAGTCCAACAGAGCAGTACCCGTTACCAAAAGAAAAATAACTATTAATACAAAATAACTAATACTAGTATAAACTTACTATAAAAATGACCCTATAAAAGAGAAAAACAACTAAAATAAGTTCCCTATCTAGCTATTAATATTAATTAAAAGCAGTAATTTATTAAAAGTTTATAAATTATATAAGAACTTGGAAAGGAATTGATTTATTGTATAAAAGAAAAGCCAAAGGTGACAATCACATTGCAAAATTTTAATTCCAGTATGAAGACACAAAGACGCAAAAGCATCTCTTCGGGTACTGATAAACCATAACCCAAGCTAAGTCTGTTGTATGTTATACCACTAAGTAACTCATTTAGCACGTGCAAACTATAATCCCATCCTGTCCTTGCTATTTTCAGCATAATCAGCCTCACCCTAGAAACTGAACTCCACAGCGCACTCCTTATTGCATGCCCTGTGGTTCCGATCTTCTTTTCATAGATCAGCTGCAGTCCCCTTTCTAAGCCTTTGCTACATTTATATCACCAAGGGGAGCTGCACCTTTCCAGTGTAATTAATAAGTTCAAACTTTGTTTAGCTTCAGGTTGATAGCGCCAGTTTTTTACAATAATATTTTGCAGATAATATTAGATCAGTCAATTCAGTTTGATGTATGCTTACATATTTGCTTTCCTCTTCCATTTTTTTCCCCAGAGAAGTGCCATTTTTGTACGTTTATGGTTAACTTACCTAAAGCAGCAGAAGACGCTGCGGCTGTATGAGCTGCTTGTACGTGCACCCTTTTCCTTGCATTGTACTGGGGATCCGAGTCACTGGCAGACAAGTAAAAGAGGAAAATATACTAAATATACAAGTTTTTGTAACCGCTGTCAATGTAAAATTGAAACAGTAAACAAATTCATAGTTGAAGTCGCAAATAATGTTTTTCTGATTTAAGAGAGCAGAGTTTACAGATTTACAAATGCTTTTCAATGAGAGATTTCAAAGTTTCACAACTTAGTATGGAGTAATGTGTTTGAGATATGTCATGAAAATTGACAAATTTCTTTGAAAAATAAGTGGCCAGATTTCAACAAAAACTGGTCCACCCGGGGGACTGATTTCTTTAATGCAGACAGACAGATATGACTATTGCAGTAGATGCTTCTTGCATTATGTATGAATGTACTTAAAAAAGTAAAACAATTATAAACATCAATTATAAATATAAATTATAAACAGAATGGTACAGGGTTACAGAGAAAAGATAAAATTAGCAAGTAGAATCAACAGACCTAATGCCACTAAGGGTCAATTTTGTCTGTCTGGAAGGATGCCTATCTCATTTATCCAGATACCTACATCTCCCCAGTTTACTCCTTCTCTCTGCTTTCTCTTTCTCCCACTAGTTGAAATCTTAACACCACAAGATCTCCAAACTTTAAATGCAACCAGAATATAGCCAGGAGGGTCTTTTAGGTCCCTTCATGGAACTATATCTGAAAGAAGCCCAACTACAACTTCTGTTGTAATGAAAGGGCTACAGTACTTCAGAGGTTACTTTAACTGAACTCCTTCTTGAAGGTCCAAGCCTTCTGATAAAAGGCCATGTAATATCCCAGACAACAAACTATAATATGGGGAGCTGAGAGCCAGTCGAGCATCTTACGATTTAATTCCTATCTAGCACTATTACAGTACCACTGCAATTACATGCCAGGCCATGTTTTATAAAAGAAAAATATTAATCCATATATAGTCAGTTGGGTAAGCCTCATCAGTATGACTAGTCTAAAGAGAAATTGCTTCAGTTTATGAGTTTCAATAATTTGCTACAGTTAATGTATTTAATTCCCAAAATATAACAAATATGTGTAAAAGCAGGTGTTCATGTTTGCATTTCTAATTTTTGATGTATAATTATAGCTAAATTCCCGACTAACATTCCTCTCTTTATTGATATGTGAGTCAGACACAAAAATACCACAGCTAAGTTCTGCAGCATGTTCAAATAATTGTTGTAATGGATATGAACTCTCAAGAGGCGCAGGTATTAAAGCCAATTATTACTATAGCAACTAGATGACACTTTTCTTATCCTGAACCTCCCTGTACATTCCACTCCCTCCCCACAGACCGTGGTGGAATCTAGTAACTAAGATCATACAGTAGCAAAATAACCTTATCTGTAGCTGCCTGTTGTGCTGATTGGGGAAATAAGGAGTACATCACATGCAGCAACATAAGTAAAATCTCCACCCCCCCCCCTCGCCATGAGCTTGTGACTTTTTAAAAGGAGGTCTGCACACAAAGATAAGAGGTCAGCAAACCAGAGTCTGACTTCTGTGACCCCAGAAGCAAAGTGCTGATCCTCTTTAAGCTTCTCTTTTCTAAAAATATTGGCAGCTCAATGATCACAAGAGAGCTGAAAGTGAATGCAGACAAGCAACACCATCTTTCATAAATAAAAAAAAAAAAAAATCATTCATATAGCATAAATGCACTAACCTGCTTTCTTCTTATAACAAACAAAAGTGTCAAGTCTTAAATTTTGAAGGTAAAAATCATCTACCACAGGGACACCTTTCATGATGCCTATGAAGGAGAAAGCCACTTTCACCGTCCATGCAGTAATAGAAGATAACAAAAAAAAAAGGCTTCAGAACAGCGTTGATTGCTTATTAGTTGTGAACACTCTAAATCAAGATATATTAGCATGTTAACTGTGCATGTGTTTGCTGGAAAGAATGGAACCACCCCTAATGGTATTTCCTTTGCTAATCAGTTTTGTTCCTGTTTTCTCTCACTTGTTTTTACACGTTTTGAATCCATTTCACTACACACACCCCTTTCACAAATGGACCCATGGCACTCCCTAGATTGGCTGCTTTACATCATTTGATGACTGAGAGCAGCTGTGCAAAGCACCTGTTTATCTTTTAAAACTCCTTGTTTGTTCAATTGTTTGAGTGGTGAAGATTCAGTTGGAGGAAGTCACCTGAGGCAGCACAGTATTTTTTTTTTTGTCTTAACCAATAGATTTCAAGCACGGGTGACTAATACAACAAAACAAAACTAGTACTAGCCAATTAACAATGGTGTCTAAATGAATGTTGGTATTTCATTGGAACATCTATCAGAATAGCCAACATCCTGTCATGACATCATGGAAGAATTCATAAATAACATATTCACCTGCTTCAGTCTATCCTTGATCTAAAAGAAATCAAGCCAACAAGCTTGTGCTGTTAATTTAATTTTCAGTTTGTGAATATGATTTCATTCACTCTTAAGCCCTTTACTTGATATATAAAATTGTTTGGTTTTATAAAGATGAACAGCCAAAGGCACATTGGTATTAGAGGACAGACACAGTGAACCAAGAGAAGGAGTTACTAATGCAATATTCTCTTTACAATTTCAGATCTTCATATAACAGACCACACTAGTTAAAGCTAAAATTACGGTTTTGTAATTTACCTTCTGCTATTCTTAATCACCCTGGGAAAGTGGTTTAATTTCAGTGTATTGCTTTTGACACCAGGGAGAGGACCATGCTATAAGCGTGTTGGGTAAAGTACTATTTACTGCGAAAACTACAAAAAAATATAGTGACGGATACTGAAAATAACATACACGTACATCATCTATACTTGTGCAAATCAATTTCAAGAATAAAATAGCAATCTGAGCCTACAATGGTGAAATACTTATCTGCTTAATCCTTGTACTTAGTTGTCAAGATGTAAAAAATGAATGAGTATCACCCTTATGCAAGAAGATAATTTGTTACCTTTTTAAGAGAATGAGAAATGACTGCCATTAACAAATGACATAAAAAATATGAGCACCCACTCTCCCCCTCCTAGAAATTCAGTGGATTCCTGTGGACAAATATTTAATGGATTTATGGACTCTGGATATGAAACCAGGGCAAAAACAGAGCAGGTAGGATATGTGATCTAATTATTAAAAATATACAACTTACCTAAATACAGAAAGAACAATGAAAATGACTGGCCTTTTAATATAGATAACCTAAACAAAAATACTCACAGTTCAATACAGATCATTCCATTATTCTTTACAATTATTATTTTTTTCTCTTCTTAAATAAAGCATTTACAATTACAGAATTGACAAAGGATTCTTAAGAATTATCTTTTTAGCAAAACACAAGTCTTATAAAGCTTGGTTAGATATTCTTTCATTAAAAAAATGAAAATTAAATGTATACCAAATTTTGACATTTTAATTGTTAAAATGATCACTACACTTAAAATATGATTCCTTCATTGGACTGATGATACAAAAAGATGGTATGTCTACATTTGTATAGCCAAAATATTTGTATACAATACTTTTAGACTCCTCCACTCTCCTGACATTCAAATTAAACAGATTTCTCCCTATACTGCACTTGAAATATAATATTTGCAGCTTGCTTGCTACTGGGATATGAACCCAAACCAAATACATCTATTCAGAATTCTTCAGTACAATTTTCTGGTTGCCATGAAAAAAAAAAATCATTTTGAGATACTACATACTGTGAAAGACACTACATAGACCAAATGATTATGCTTGCTTTTCAGTGTACTTTTTCTTTTGTAAGGTACTTTGTAACAATCTTTGCTATAAAAAGTTTACACTTCTAAACATTCAAACTTAAAATGCTCATTATAATAATTCCCGTTATAAAATAATCATTCTTTTATTTTTAGATCTCACCCTTTCAGTGTAAGGTCACACAAATGGAGAACCTAAAGCAACACCAACAGGTATAAACATTGATTCATCATTGTTAAATGAGCCCACACATCTTCCCAGTGGGAAATTCAGAGTTGTCAACTGAACTGAAAGGAGTGCCACAAACTACCTATAAATAACAAATAAAACTTTGAGGTTGAACACAAAAAAGATACTTAGCCACAAACTGAACTACCAGGTTACCTTCAAAGTACAGTTTGCATGTTCAGATTCCAATTTACTTGGCATTGCAACAAGCAGATCAGTGTGGAGCCATAAATTGTATTTATTGCTGCTTCATTGGTCCACTTACGTACCAAAATTGAATGCCCAGCCTAGCCACCGTCTGTGTGAAGTTTAATGTTCGCTTCATGTTAATGTTTGTAGTCCTTTAAATTTCCTCCAAACTATCGAAGAAATGAACATTAGGATAATAAGTCTAGAGGAGACCAATAAGAATGAACTAGTGAATGCTGCTGTTTGTATGTATGCTGTGCAATGGATCCATCACTGCTGTACATGATACAGATTGCACAACCCATACTAAGCATAATTAATATATCTTTGCTCATGGCATTGTCCCTAATTCATTCAAAAGAAGTCATCATTAGACAGTTATGAACAAATTCATATTTAGCAATGGTCATCCAAGACCAGTTTTCTTTAGTTTGGAAATATTACAAAAAATAAAGGCATTTCTTAATATGATATAGAAAAATGTAGTTCACTAATCTTTGTACCCAGGGTAAGCTTTCCATGACACTAAACAGAGCAAGCAGATTAAAACCCGAATGGATAAATAGTTCTTTTTTAATCAAGCAGAACCACGAAGTGTAATGCTTTATTGTATGATTCTTTTAATTGTTATACTACTACTATTTTAGTTATTTCAAAAGATTGCAGTATACCAAATTGAGAAAGTATGACTATTCTATTTCAAGTCTTAAATCTATTCACTGGATTACAGTTAAGGTTGGAGCCTATTTTAAAGTCCCCCTTTTGACACATAAACTCATGAACTTCTAACAACAAAGTAAGAAAAGCACAAGTTATTGATCCAATGTTTTTAAAAACACACAAATGTAGATCAAAGCAAGGGCATGAAATTCCTGTAAAACAGATTTCTTGAAAAACACAAAGCATATGGCAAATGATTGAGAAAACAAAAACATGTGTACTATAAATAATACATGGCATCACTTCAGAGACATACAGATTGTTTCACAAAATAAATATATTCTAGAAACAAACAAAGAAAATATTACTTGGATGAAAATAAACATTATAAAAGCTAAAACAATTACAGGAAAATTTACAGAAAAAAATCAACTATTTTTTGATTTTCAATAAACTTTTGATATTGTTATACACTGAATACTAATTCTAAAGCTAGAAATTACTAGCATCAGATTTATTAAGAAAAAATAAATTTTAAGATGATTAATAGGTAAATGACAAGGGGCAAAATTTGATATTGTTATACAGTGGAACCTCAAGATACGAGTTTAATTCGTTCCAGCACTGAGCTTCTATAGCGAATTTCTCGTATCTAGAACAAACTTCCCCATTGAAAATAATGGAAATCCAGTTAATCCGTTCTGCACCCCCAAAAATATCAACATAAAAATCAATTTTCCTAACAAATAACACTGATAAATAATATATACAAGCGGAACCTCGGTTTGCAAGTAACTTGGTTTAGGAGTGTTTTGCAAGACGAGCTAAATTTTTTAATTAATTTTGACTTGATAAAACGAGCGATGTCTTGCAATACAAGTAGTATGGATACACTTTGTCTGCTGAGCGTCATGTGAGCATAACTGAGCTGATGGTTCTTCTCTCTCGTGCGCATCTCTCTCTCCTTATCTCTCTCGCTCGCTCTCTCTCTCTCTCTCTCTCTCATCATCTCTCTCGCTCGCTTGCCCCCCCTCCCCTCTCTCTCTTCTTGAGGGCAATCATCTCCTATTCTCCGTCTGCATATCCGCGATATTTTTGGATACGCTTATACAGCGAACTGCTACAGCGAAACAATGAAATCACAAGCGCACAAATGCATAGATCCTCACGCTACGGGATAACAAGGAACACTGAGTGAGCTGACGGGCTGGCAGCGTCAGCTTGGGTGAATCGTCGAGGCGGATCGGGAAACGCGTCACGCATAACCACAGCCTGGCTTGTGGCTCGTTCGCGAGCCAATGCTCGTATTTAGATCCGAATTTTTCGCTCATACTTTCCTCATATCTTGAATTTCTCGTATACAGAGGTGATCGTATCTAGAGGTTCCACTGTATATTGAATACTAATTCTAAAGCTAGAAATGACTAGCATCAGAGGTATTAAGAAAAAAATAAATTTTAAGGTGATTAATATGGAAATGACAGGGGGCAAAATTATAAGAAATCTCTTGCTGGGATGAGGTCAATTGTAAATGAAAATGTGTAAGTTAAGGATGACACCAAAACTAGAGGGCCAGTAAATCCTTCAAGACTTTAAATATTATACAAAAATAATAGGTTTAATGGAGATGAGCACAATGTATTTTATGCGGGTAAAATGGAAAAGAGATTATAAATACAAGAGTTTAACACTGACCCTTAAGCTAACTCTGAATCAAATTTAGAGGTTTACATTGGCAACATTCTAATCCTCAACATAATGTAAAGAAACAAATGCTAGATAATATTTCAAAAGTGCTGAATATATTTCATGGAACATTATGCTTAAATATAAATTAAGCAAAGTTATCTTGAATACTCTAAAACTTTGGAATGACCAACCTGTCAAAAGAAGAAACATATTAGGAAGTCTCCACATTTAATTCAACCTGCATACCCCAAACCTACTCCACTCAGAGTTTCAGATGTGAATGTTGCCATTCATTTGAGTAAATGTGGCAACCACAATGATCAGTTCTTTTCAAGTCTTCCCCATTTACTCTCTATTTGATGTCCTGCACTGGCAGTTTTAATACTACTTTCAACACAGACATCCAAACCTTCAAATGGAACCTTAAAGTGGCTGGCAGAAATTATCATTTTCACCAATGACAGACACTGTTCCAGAGTTCTGATGTATGCCTTTAAAGCCTCAAACATTTGTCATTTACTTATATTAGTACTATAAGCAGTTTTAATAGTATTCTCAAAAAAAATAATCATCTTAACTCTGTAGTGAAGTTCATTTGAACAGGGATTTTTTTTTCGAAGTGTCTTCTAAATAAATTTACCTTTATTTATATGACTGACACCTTTATCTAAGGGAACCTACAACATTTTTGATACAATTGGTTACATTACTTTTGGCTTTCCAATGGGAGCAGAGACAGGTCAAGTGACTTGCTAAAGGTTACACAGCGCCAACAGCAGAATTTGAACTCACAACCTCAGGGTTTGAAGTCCAAAGCCTTAACCACTACACCACACATACAATTCAAATTTAAAGGCATAACAACCCCCAGTGATCAAGAAGGTGCTACATACTCACAGAAAATAACCATTATAGTGTGTAATCAAATGAAACACTTTGATTATCTCTTGACAAATTTTACAATATACAAAAACAGCCCGGTTAGTCAGTTAGGGTGCTCTTAAGCCATTGCAGGCCCAATCAGCTACCAGACAAGACCATAGTCCATTTAAATCATTAAGGTAACACAACCAGGAATAATGGAGAATACTAAGACAAGTTTACGGCAGGGTTGATAACAATACCTTTGTCCTACACAAGCCTACCTAAAAACTTCTCTTTCTTTATCATCCTTGGCCCTTACCTACAGGTCTCTTCTAACTCCTTGCCTTCTATGTTTCAATTCAATTTATTTTATTTGTGTTAGTGCCCTTCAGCAAGTGCAGGCTCAGACCGCTGTCTTCATCCACCCAGCTGTAAGCTTCCTGAATCAGTATTTAAAGGCCTTATTAAGAAATTGACCAGTTTTTCCAGTAACAATACTGCATGTCTAGGAAGCAGCGAGAGGGGCATTGGTCTAGAGATCTTTCTAACAGCCCCAAGTATTCAATACTTTAGGGCAGTTTAGGGAAGAAGAATTCAAGAATTCCCCTAACCTCCTGTAAGAGTTAGACTTATCAGAGCATCTTGCTTCGTCAGCCATCTGGACTGGTACAACATTAACCCAGGTCCTCCAGTATTCTTTTATATTTCACTGTCCTACTGTATAGGGAGTTTTCTCAACAACTGCCTGAACTGGGAAAATAAACACTTTGCAGTTCATTCCCCTCCACAGGGGCCTCGTTTATAAAACTTTGTTTGGGTTTCAGCATGAAAACATGCACACAGCAGCGGAAAAAAAACAAACAGGAAAATGCGTACACCAAAAAAAAAAAGCGGATTTATAACACTTGGCGTACACACATTTCTAAGCAATTTACCGCTTATGAATCACAATCACCTTGTAAATATGCGTAACTGAAAATACTTTGGACGCCACTCTCAAAAAATCCATATATGGAGCATGCTATTCAAACTCATAACTATGCAGTCACAATGCTGCAGAACTTCATTGGCTGGTAAAGCAGTCTCTCCCTCCTGAAATGTCCAGATCCCGCAACCTGCCTTCAAGGGTATCTGACAGCGTTCCACAACTGTGGGCATAAGATCACACATTAAAGGGCCTTTCCTCCATGCTCTGGGGGTTCGGGAAAGGTGTAAGGCACCATTGTCTGAAATGGTTGTTTCTGTTACCTGGCATATGTAACGATGAGATTGATGTTATAATGAACAGCACAGGTCTTATGAAACACTAAGGGTTCAGTTAGTTACCTTACCAACAAGCCAGCCACCATGTATAGCACCATCACGACTGCCAAAGCTACTCTGCCTCAAAATAAATTAATCACGGGTTGACCCAGGCCACCAAGACACAGTGTTTGCCAGTCAAATCTTGGATGACTTGTGGATTAATGGAATGTAACTGGTTACAGTTAACAAAAGCAGCTTCATTACTACTAGATGCCCTTACTGCAATATGAATGCAGTAAAGTGCACATCTGATTACATTAGGAGAGCCAGATACGGCTGGAAACTGCCTTTTTATCTTGACAAAAAACATTTTTTTAAACTGCATGCACAGCCAATACCATACGAAATCTGGGCATAGTGACTCGCCAGTTGGTTACTAGCTTCCAGCAAAGCAGGCTTGAGGAAGTGAAGCTTGATAGAGATATTCCTGACCTGTCATCCAGTTTCCTGAGAAGTGACAAAAAGGGTACAGTTGATATAAACTGACAAAAAAAAAATTCAAAATTTCTTCAGTGCAAACACTCAGCCTTGGTCCTTTTAAAATGGAACTAAAGTCTGTACATTATATTTATTGTTTTTGAGGTGTAATATTTATTTTATATCAATACACATTACAATAACAGCTCAGTGATATGAATTATCATGTGTGAAAGTCATCATTTAGCTGGTTTGTTTATATTTTCCTGCTTGATTAAAGGGGTCCTCATTTTCCAGCTTCTCTGAAATGTTGAATACACACAGGTCGGAGTTGCTGCAAATATACGCAAGGTTTCACATCAATTTTCTTTTATTAATCCAGTCGTTTGTGTGGGAAGTTCCAAATACACTTAATGGGCTAATTTTGTGTGTATGGAAGCTTTAAAAATAAAGCCCTTGGTGATCTTAACAATATACAATAAACAAATAGTTATATACATACATATATATCTTTTAGGTAATTTGAGCACTTATGAGACTGTACCTAAGTGCACTGTGCCATTGTGACATTCTTTTCAGTTAATAAAGCTATTGTAATAATCATAATCTGCCATGTCTTTTTCAATATGAACAACTGTAAACCTACTTTTGCCCACCCCTGTATATACACATATTCATATATATATACTGCTCAAAATATTAAGGAAATACAGTAATCCCTCCTCGATCGCGGGGGTTGCGTTCCAGAACCCCCCGCGATAGATGAAAATCCGCAAAGTAGAAACCATATGTTTGTATGGTTGTTTTTATATGTTTTAAGCCCTTATAAACTCTCCCACACTGTTAAAATTATTAGAGCCCTCTAGACATGAAATAACACCCTTTAGTCAAAAGTTTAAACTGTGCTCCATGACAAGACAGAGATGACAGTTCTTTCTCACAATTAAAAGAATATAATCTTATAAATATAAATATATCTTCTCTTCAGAGGAGTGCGGGCATCAGGAGCAGAGAATTTCAGAGAGAGAGAGAGAGAGAGAGAGAGAGAGAGAGAGAGAGAGAGAGAGAGAGAGAGAGAGAGAGCGCTTGCTAAGAAAAGCAAACAATCAAAAAATCAATACGTGCTTTTGTGCTTTTAAGTATGCCGAAGCACCACGATAAAGCGCCATTTTTTAGAGGAGCGTCCGTATCTTCTAAGCAAACAGCCTCTGTGCAAACAGCCCCTCTGCTCCCACCCCCTCCGTCAGGCGCAGAGAGAGAGAGAGAGAGAGAGAGAGAGCGGTATTAAAGCAAACAATCAAAAAATGAATACGTGCTTTTGGGTTTTTAAGTATGCCGAAGGACTGCGATAAAGCGGCATTTTTTAGAGGAGCGTCCGTATCCTCTAGGCCAGCGTTTTCCAAACTGGTAGGCGCGCCTCCCTAGGGAGACGTGGACTAGTCTAAGGGGAGGCGCGAATATTAGCCAGGATTGACAAAAAAAAGTGCACGTGCAGCTAATACAATACGTAACATATAGGTACATATTAACTACTATGCTGCTGATGCTACCCTTACCCCGTAGTAAACAGTACGGTTCAGAAATATATCAGTACCGTAGGCCGTTGGGCTTGTATTGTCTATGCGCATATGCGAAAAGATTTGGCGGCTGCATATTACTGCGTAAATATTCAGACGCGTTGTAAGACTTCTCACTTTCTTACCTACGATATCCACTCATTGCAAGGATAAACCACCAGCAGTATGACACGTAACTTGGCTGAACAGTAACTCTCCAAAAATCGAGACAATATCGACTTCAGTTCAGTTTAGCAGTGTTAGATTGTGTTTCTTATTTTATTTTGACGTACCTAATTACTCACTGATCACAATAGTAAGTAAGTTAATTAAATTTAATTTTTTTTAAGAACAATAAATTAATTATCCTAATATTTTTAGAGAAATTGATAAGTTCTTGACTGGTTATAAGAGAAAATCCTCTAATAATGAAGAATCTGATGTTGGCACAAGTAGTAGGAATCAGGAAGGAAGAACTCCCAAGACAAGAAAATACGATTCATCTTATTTATCGTTCGGATTTACAAGTGTTATTACTGATAATTTGGAAAAACCAATGTGTTTGTTTTGTTCGAATGTTTTGGCTGCTGATAGTATGAGACCCGGAAAATTAAAACGCCACATTGAAACTATGCATTCTCAATACGTTGGCAAGTCCCAAGAATTTTTTCAAAGAAAATTGGATGAATTCACTAAACAAAAGCAAACGTTCAAAAAAATAGTTCATATTCCATCAAATGCGTTACTAGCATCGTATTTAGTATCTTACAGGATCGCGAAGTGTAAAAAACCACACACAATAGGAGAAACATTAGTTTTGCCAGCAGCTATTGATATGGTCAAAACGATGTTTGGCGAATCATATGCAAAACAGTTGCGACAAATACCGCTTGCTGATAACACTGTTGGCAGAAGAATCAATGATATAGCGGACGATCTTTGCGATCAGTTAGTTTCTCAGATGCTCACTTCAAAATTCGCCTTACAAGTAGATGAAGCAACCGATGTAGCTAAAGACGCACATTTAATTGCATATGTTCGATATGTTGAAGAGAATAATATAATTGAAGATATATTATTTTGCAAACCCATTCCTGGCAAAGCCACATCCAGTGAAATTTTTTATATAATCGACAATTTTTTTGATGAGAACGGCATATTGTGGAATAATTGCATTGGGCTTTGTACAGACGGTGCACAGTCAATGTCAGGACACAAAACTGGCCTTCAAGCACTAATTAAAAGGAAAACACCCGATGTTCTCTGGACGCACTGCATGCTCCACAGAGCAGCTCTCGTATCAAAAAATATGAGTGAGGAACTTAACTACGTTTTTACAAAAGTAACGAAAGTTGTAAACTACATAAAAAACAGTCCATTAAAAGTTAGGTTATTTGCAAAGCTGTGTGAAGATATGGAAGCTGCTTACACCTCACTTTTGTATTATTGTGAAGTGCGCTGGCTATCTCGTGCAAAAGTGATTCAGAGGGTACTTGAACTCAAAGAAGAAACTGCAATTTTTCTCGAAGAAAAACATTATGAGGATGCAAATATGTTTAGGGATGATAATTTTATTATTAAACTTACCTATTTGGTGGAAATTTTTGGAAAATTGAGTGTTTTGAATAAATCGATGCAAGGGCCACAAATGCATTTATTGATTCAAAAACGTAAAGTGAAAGCATTCATTAAAAAAATGGAGATATGGAAGACAAATTCGGAAAAAAATAGGTTCGACATGTTTCCACTTTTAAATTTATGTGCCCAAGTTAATATAAAAGCAAACAAAAATCTATTTGTTGAACACTTGGATGGTTTGTTAATTCATTTTTCGAATTATTTTGATGATCTTGATTTTACAAAATATGCGTGGATACAGAATCCATTTATCGGAAGAAGATGACGAATTTGAATTAACAAGTATTGAGAAAGAAAACTTGATTGAACTATCTTGTGTTACTTCTTTAAAACAAAAATTTCAGAATGTATCTCTGATTCAATTTTTGCTAGATATTAAGAGTGAATATAATATTTTGTCAAATAAAGCTTTAAAAATATTGCTGCCGTTCGCAACATCTTATTTATGCGAAACAGGATTTTCTGCATTAGCTGCAATAAAATCGAAATATCGTGTTCGTTTGGTTGTAGAAAAGAGCTTCGTGTAGCTATCTCATCAATGACACCGAGATTTGATAAACTTTGCGCTAATAGGCAAGCACATCCATCTCATTAAGCGACAATAATAAAATATTGTTATTCGTTTTTTCTTGTGTATAAGAGTTTATCTTAATAAATTTTTTAGTACTAAAAATTTTTGTGTTTGTAGTATTTTATAAAATGGAAGAGAGGCGCCATATGATCAAATATTTTTAAGGGAGCCGTGATAAAATAAAGTTTGGAAACCACTGCTCTAGGCAAACAGCCTCTGTGAAAACAGCCCCTCTGCTCACACCCCCTCTGTCAGGCAGAGAGAGTGAGAGAGACATAGAAAAGCAAACAATCAAGCACCGCGCGGGAAGCATATCTTATATAATTGAGGAGTTTTAGTTAATATGTAATACATTCTCTGACTGGGTAGCTTCTAAGCCATCCGCCAATAGCGTCCCTTGTATGAAATCAACTGGGCAAACAAAATAAGGAAGCATGTACCATAAATTAAAAGACCCATTGTCCGCAGAAATCCACGAACCAGCGAAAAATCCGTGATATATATTTAGATATGCTTACATTTAAAATCCGCGATAGAGTGAAGCCGTGAAAGTCGAAGCGCGATATAGCGAGGGATTACTGTACTTAATCATCATAATCTTACTCAATAGTCAATTCAGCTTCAAGGATATCAATCTGTCCTGTTAGGAAGCATAAGTGACTGTGCATCAGCTTCATCTGCTTTGGTGTAAATGAAATTGACAACAGGTGCACTGGAGAGGCAACAGCAAGACAACCCCCAAAAAGTGAATGGGTTTGCAGGTGTCCACAGACAATTGCTCTCTCCTTATCCTTTCTGACTGATTCTTCTGTAGTTTTGCGTTGTCCTTGTCACTACAGGTAGCATGAGGTGGTTCCTCCAGCCGATTCAAGTTGCACAGTTTAACAAGGATAACATGTCCATATGAGCATTGGGGAGATACCAGGAGATGGGCAGTCTGGAATAAATGAATGTAGCTTCCAGAGATGTACTAGCTTTTCAGTTCAAATAAATAGTGGCAACAATTCCTTGATTGCACTAAATCATTTTAATTACCCACGCACAAGAACATACTGCATGATATGAGCAGTGACATCTGAGAACTTTTTAAGCTTCCCCTGATAACTCCTGTCCTTTTATACTCAGCATCACATACCATCAGCAAACAATGTGAAGAGCTTATGCACTTTGACGCACAAATAAGTGAATGAGAGAGAGAGTGAGTATCTAAGTATGTCTTTAACATAAAAATTCACTTAAATATTTGGAATGTCAAAGCAAGCCAAACTTCTCACACTAATAAAAAAAAATAATAATATTACAACCCTCTGAATAAGAAGCTCTTTTGTGAAATCAGTTAATCTGACAACTAGCTTTACAATTATTATGCCTCATCATGTTTTAGCTATACTGTACTCTTATCTAAATTATTCATTTATCCTTTTTCTGAACCTGCTTAATCCCCTATACTAGCTCATGACACAATACCAACAAACACTGGGCACACTCATATACACCTATAAGTCTTCATAAAAGACTAATTTAGAGATGACAAGTAACCCCAGTTGCAAATCTTTCGAATGTCAGAACAGATGCAGTCCATGTAGAAAATCCAAGGGGACATGGAGAGAATGTGCAAAAGGCAGACTCAGAAAAATTGTTGCCATTATTTTAATAAAGTATATAATTTCCCATTTCTCAGACAACCCATTACATAGCTACTAATATAACCTGCTCTAAACTCTTTACTGACATTCCAAACCAACCTGGGTACATTTCGGACAGTTGGTCTGCGATAAAAGATTGAATATATCTCAATAAAACACTTCTGCTTCTGTATTTTCCTAGAAGAATGCAAGTTAATAGCATGAAAGTGAAAAGGCTCAGAAGAGAAGCAAGTTTAAAAGGCACACTCTTATAGGTCTCTTTTGTGTTTGCTGTGTTAAATGTATTCAGTATACATGAAATATGAAGCAGACTAAGAAAAGGTTACTATGAAACACAAGATCACATAAAGCATTTAATATTTTTGTTTTCTTTCTGCATACACATTAAATGTAATTCAACATTAGTAGAAATGAAATTTTCATATCATTTGTATTTATTTAGCTAATCTTATTTAATGCAACAAAATCAGAGGTATAGTTACTTTTACAACTGGACAACTTGAATATTAAGAGTCTTGCCCAGATTTACAAAGTTAAGTTGGTTGAAAGGATAAAAATGATTTTAAACTAAAAGTCTACCAAATACCTACACAATCTGGTCACATAGCCAACCATAGAAATATAACAAAAAGGGCACATCATACAAAAATACAAAAATATTGTTAAAACTTCTTTACTAGCTTTTCAAACTCCTCAAGCATATGCTTTTACATTTTCCAATGTATGCCAAAGATGAACATGAACCATGGTGGAAACAGTCCTAAGATACAAATTATTTTAAATATACAGTTCAATTCAGAACAAAGTATTTTGACATCAGTTTGACTGATTGGACATGCTCTGACAGACACAAAGCCAAAAAACGTTTAATTATCACAAAATCATCTAGCCTTCTCACATAGACACAATTGATAACCAAATGGTGTGAAATACCTCCTAGCCAAACCTAAGCTTTACAACAAATAGTAGGATCTTGCATCAGGAAGGCCAGCTCACTATTTGGTCAGAATGCCTCAGAGTTACAACTTAGTTTGAATGACCAGATAAATTAAAATCTGGCTCATAATAACTCCTTAGGCATAGGTTACTAGCTAACCTATACATTGTTGAAAACAAAGTTGGCACAGCTTTTGAAGTGTTCATTATTAGTATATTGTATTTCAAGGAAGCAAGGCTGTCTGTTCCCATAGCCAGACAGATCTTTCTTGATTTAGTCAATGCACATCTATTACCAAGTACTACTTCAGTGCATGTTAAGCAGGTTTAAAGTGAACAGGATGGCCTTATGTTGTCATGCCCTAATGAATAATGGAATGGACTGACTGCAAAATCAAATCCAAAACTGCACAACAAGCAAAAAGAATAATATTTACACAGGAATGTCTACACAAAAAATAGCAGAGAAGGGAATGGATAAAAAGACTGACCACAGGTGTCATTTTCTGTTTTCAATATTATTTTAGCCTTAAAGGATGTTCAGATATACATTCTACAGTGTTTTTTATTTTTATCAAATGCAGACAGCAGATAGAACTGCTCGGCTACACTTTCCTATTCAAATTTGACAGCAGGATTCTGCAGATGGGACTTAATATCAAGGGTAGATCCCAAAAGGCTGCCTGTGTAAATGGAGCAAGCATTGCCTGCAAGTGGCCCATTAAGGTCGATTTACACAGATTCCCATCATAACAAGAAAATGCATCTTAAAAGAAGGTTTCCATTAACAGCTCACTCAGTTGAGCAGGCTGCACTGAGAAATGAGTCCATCAGAAAGCTTAATTAACTACTATGACAGCAACAAAACAAAAAAAACTCCATCCTCTGGCCACATTTATGGAGATAAGGAAATGAATACAGTACTGTATATACAGCATGTTAAAGGATGCCCTATGGAAAAAATAAACTTTCCTTTAGTGCCATTACTGTAAATATAATGGTTATTTGTATTTGCAGAAAAAACAATGTGTCATTTATTTTCTAATGAAACTTTATGTTTGGGACAGAGCTTAATAGTGTAGGTTAAATGAACAAGCATGTATGTTCAAAGGAAGGAATAGATTAAATGTCCGAGTCTAATTCATCTATGTATAACGCGCTCTCTGTCTGAAGATCCCCTTTGGTCTCATCTTTTAAAACTGGATAATTTGTTCCACAGTCACAATCCTTTGGTTTTGGTTTATTCTCATCTCTGTCCTCCCACTTAACATTTTGTTGTACTGACCTGGGTTATGCTGTGTACTACTTGAACTTACCATTCGATATTTTTACTGGCTGGTCCCTGATGGTAATAACACCTCAATACAGCATGTACATGCAACAGAAAAATATGTTTCTCCTAAACCCAACTCAGAACCTATGCTTCAGAATATGGCAGAACGGGGTTAGATGTTTTGGGGGTTACTAGAGCATAAACTAAAAACACACCTAATTTTCCCCTAATTTGTATGTGCTGTGATAACTATCAAGTTCATCACTAGAAATGAAATTCATTCTGCTGTCTTAACGCAGCAGGTCATTAGGTTACCCATTCATTCATCCACCCGCCTATTTTTAACTTTTCCTTGTCAGGGTCAGGAAGCTTTTTTTAAACCAGGAACGATTTGCCATTGGAGACACTGGGAAAAAAAGGAGAAAAAAAAAGAATGTGTTTGGATTGTGGAGGAAGCCCACATGAAAACAATTAGAACACATACAAAAAATTAAGAGTGTCTAAGTACTATGAGGCTGTAATACTACTCCCTGCTGCATTACTGTGGTGCCACAAACTCATTAATTTATCAATGGTGAGCTGTAATCACTTTAGCCAACAGGATGCCTTTTGGGACAATTCCACATTTTTGTTATGTCACCATTTATCATTTCCTGTAATGAACAAGATTCTCTTTAGCACAAGTACTGTTTGCACTACACTGTTGGTTGGAACCCCACAACCTAATTTTGGAATATGTGGGTACGGAATTTTCCAGGGTACAGAATAGTGCCCTGAATAGCAGAAAACTAGACAAGAAACTTAATGATTTGTGTTTTTGTCATAAAACCCGAAGGTTACTTAAATTTGTTCAGTCATAGTCCTTGGGTTTTAATATTGCACTAAAGAGAAAACTGCAAATCATGAGCATGTTAGTTGGCAATTAAACTTATAAGCAAAACATCATTCAAGTTTTACATTTAAACAGGCTTTCAAAAGTGTTAAATATAAATATACAGAAAAAGATATGACTGTGATACAAGGGGAAGGGAGCTACTGTATGTTAGTACCATTAGCATTCCATCAAAACCTCCAGACAAATGCTGACAAAGTTTCAGAAATGGTAACAAAGAACAAAAGATTAATCTTGCCTTTGACTGAGCAAACAGATCTTAGATTTACCACTAGGTTGAAATATCCTAACAGTTTTCATTAACATTTTCAAGCACGTTTATTCATTATTCCTTGACAATACATTGGATGTTCCCCGTACTTTTTTTCTGCCACTTGAAAATTAACCTACACTGCACAAAAATGGAAGATGTAAAAAACATTTTTCCTTTTCTGCAATTTTCAGTATGTTTCTTTTCCATCAAGATTCTTGACTTTCACGGAGGTGAGGAGCATGCAACACAGTAAAAGTCAATTGATCACATTTTTTTTTTTTTTACACAAAAATGGGTAAGAAACCGTGCTGTCTGTCATATGCAATTTTTAGGCCTATTTGTGTGCATGCGTGAAAGATTGACAACAGGGGTAAAATGCATATTTAGGCCAGGCACTTACAAGCAATTAGTCTGGCAAATGCATATTGTTCTAAAAAACAAAGCCTGCTTTTTCATTTACCGTAAACAAACATCAGGGGCAGACGTTATAAAATATACATTACAGCAAACACCACTGATAAATAATTGAAAACCATATGTTCAACTCCCCCCACACTTTTTTGGTTCTTTGAAAACGGTGAAAGCACTTTTTTCAGGCTCATGCATGACACAGAAGATAGACTTTTATTTTAGGATAAAACTAATAATAATAAAAAAGAAAAATGGAGAGTATGGTTGTACCACATTGAGAGTGGATGCCTCAGATCTAGCTCCAGTTAGGACACTTTATGGAGTATGTATATTCTCTGGGTAATAATTTTCTCAAAAGGCCAAATAAAGTGCAAATTAGGATTAATTGTGTAAGTGTGTATGAGTATAGTAACAAGGGCTGCTCTTCCATTCAGACTGGTCCTTACTTGAATATGATCCTAGATAGGTTTTGGACATATTACCTTTAAAAATGAAAATACTTTCAAAATTGAGTAATACAGCTTATTGCAATGAACATACAAACACCTGCTGCAAGTGAATACTCCAGTCAATTGATGACCAGAGAAATGACAGTTTCTGTTATAGATGAACCTCTAACTTGTTTTTGTCCATTCATTGTGTGATACATAAAAAAAGTTTACCCTAATCAATCTAAACAAAATCCATCTAAGTATATCTTCATAAACTCTGGCCTCAAGTAACTAATCTTTGATCTGAATTTAAATGTTGGGAAGACTTAAAATACTTAAACAAACAGGCAAGAGACACTGGAAAGTAAGATCAGCGGTAGCAACAAAGGGGAAAATGAGTGCTTTCTGAGAGCAATAAAACGAGGCTTTGAGTTTACAGATCATCTTTTCGTTCAGTTTTTTTCATGGTTAGAAGTGTTGACATTTTTGAAAGCTGCCGTAAAGAAAGCATATACATGAACATCTGGCTTGTTCCCTCTCTATTCACCTTAAAGTGAAATCAATGGTGGTGGTGGTTCAATATCAAATGCCTCCTATTCTCATTATTCTACCAAAATGAGATTTATAGTTGGAGCTGAATAGTTTCAGTAATAGGTACAAATAATTAAGAAAATGTGGTTGAGTTTTTCATAGACATGTTTTATCATGTAGAAATAACTGGTATAACCAGACTCACTGTGAGCCTGTTACGAGCATTACATCATAGTCCTACAGTTAACAGTAATAACAGTCTCCCAAGTTCAAATAATGTTTATTTAGCTCGGGTAAATGCTTATTTGTTTTAATATCCATGGGGTTGGTCAGATGGGCTACCATCACGGGTTTGTGGATTAATGGCACAAGGAAAAGGCAAAAAAAAAATGAAGGTAATAATAAATAATAGTTGTTTTATTTGGATCATACTATGTTACTCTCATCTTACTCTCATTACCTAAAACGTATAGCTTCATCTTGGGCCAAATCTTTGACTTATTCTAATAACTAAAACTGACAGGCAGTAAGCATGCATTTAACAATGATGTAATGTATGTCTGAGTCGGTTTGACATAGTACAGGCCAAGGATTACACAAAAACACTAAACTTTAAGTATCTGTCCAATTACAGCAGTCTGATTAATAAAGAAAAACATAAATTTAATGTCAGAAATATAATTCAGTGATCCCACCGAAAGGGCTGTTAGTATACAAATGATCAGAAGTGTAAAATGCAGAAGCCACTTAAAATTGACTTCTTTCATAATCTGACAACGAAATCCTGTTGTCAAGTTTCCTGACTGTAAAATATAAAAGATACAGTATTTCCTCTTATGCTACAAGGACAATGTGTGCACACTGTCACAACTGGACATTTGTAAGTAGAAGATGATGTATGAAGCTAAAAGTGATCTCAACTGTAATTACCTTCATTACAAACTAACTAAAAACGTTGCTGAAGTCATTTTTACCTAAGATAATTCATTTACAGTTGAATTTCACAAGTTTGCTGAATAGAAAGTTCAATTTAGTACTATAAAACTCAGATAAAGGAAGTCCTTGTTAAGGAAATGATGATTTTATTTAGTGCCTACCAAACTAACATTTGTCACAAAAATATGAAGAATAATGCTACATAAACTGTGGAATCTAAGAATCTAACTAAATATTTTACATTCTAATGCAAAACATTAATCATTTCATGTCTTAAATGTACTGATGCATTAAGACATGGGATCTCAGGTATGCTGTCTGATGATTCAGTATAAAACATAAAATATGACAATTGCTTAATACAGTATACCCAAATCAATGTGTCAGAATTACAGGTATGCATTGAACTTTCTTGAAAATGAATTAAGTACATGTTTAGACTGATAATGATAATGCAAAAGACTTGAGGGACGCTTCGGCACAATGAAAAATGAGCAAGTGATGGGAAGTATGTTTTGGCAGAAAAATCACTTCGTTGATCTTGGCCATTGGTCAAGGAGCTCTTCAAAACATTTGAATGGTTTAGAGCAATCTCTAGTGGAATATGCCTAAATGTGAATTGCAGTAGCATTCCCATGAATTTTATAAGCTGTGAATTGGCTTATTATTTCTCAGTACATTATCAACTAAAACCATGTTCTCTTCTTCAAAGACTTACCTGTGTAGACACTTGACTGTGAATGAGCTTTTCCAAAAGGCTTGTATTATAAGTGAGCACAGTCCATGCACAATGGCTACTTCATTTGGCAATATTACTAGAGCAATGTACTGTAAATCTGTCAAGATCATGGAAAAGGGCTGCAATTTATAGGCCACTATAGGCTGGCTCATTTCACTATAGAAAGTTTTAAATGTGTTAATATAAAAGGAAAAAAGTAATGAACAATTCAGAATTTAAACCGCTGAAGGCCTAAAGTTCATAACGGAGTTTAAGATGTCAAATCTGCGGCATCTAAGATACATCATTGCCAAGCTACTCCCAGTTCAATCTGCAGTGCATAGTCAGAGGTATCTAAGCGATTGTCCAAAATCTTTACATTATTCAGAAACTTCGAATAACCATAGAAAGAAACAGAATAACAATAGTTTAACATTATTTAATTGTATATAATCATTCCCTACTCTGTAACTGTATAAAGTTAATATGCAGTCCAGAGTATTACAAGTGTAAACTTCACCAAAGACATCCTTTGTGACAAAAAGCCACTCATTTACTCTAAGCAACCCTTTTGGAATTTGTATCCTAATTATCATACTTTAAACAGTATGAGATGCCGAGTGTCAAAAATGGTACCACACAAAAGATACAGGGGACTTAATGGATACATGTTACCATTTTAATGCAACTTTCATTTTTTCCTAGTTTTTTAGGGTATCAGTTTATGAAAGTGGGCTGTTAAAACAAAATAACTTGATACTGATTATATAAAAATGGTAACACATGCAATGACACGCTTACAGAACAAAGTGCTACACTGAAGTGAATGAAAAAGAAAAACTCTGGTTGAACAGGTAACAAAAGACATGAATAGAGCGAGTGATGTCTTTTGTGTCAAGAACTAATTCCACTGGGTCTTTAGTTAAACCCAAATGAAAATTAAACTACTTTTAAATTTCTTAGTTACAAGTATGTTGTACTTTATGATCTTACCTGTGTCACACCCCCAAGATGGCACTCTTTTATAAATATGCTATTGACAATTATATAAGCATGGGAATGTTGATCATTTGCTTATTTGATTCACACCAAAATATCCTTATCCTGTTTCTAAATACAGTATATATGACTGTTTTAATAGCTACTATATTTAAATTATGTGAATTTCCCTTGGGATTAATAAAGTATCTATCTATCTATCTAAACCTAGTAAACCTATGAGACAACAGGGATTTGATGAACTTAAACTTTTCACTATTTCAAAATCTCTTACTAACTACATATTAAGCTTTGTGGCACCCCCTGCCACCCTCTAATGTCTGCCTGTAAAACTCGATATTAACACACTCAGTCTAGGGACCTAGGCTTAGATTGATTGATTTAGGTTATTCCTTGCATTTCAACAGACTAAACTGGGAAAAAAGACCAGAAAAACTGAGGTGTTCTAAAACTTTTCACCAATACTGTATATTGTACTAGTCTCTAAAAAAAAAAAAGTTACCTACAACTAAGGTAGATGCTACTTCTGCCTTTTGCATATAAATCACATTTGCTAGATTTTCATAATGTGCATGAGATACAAAAAATTGTTTTGTTTTTCAAGACAACAGTTTTAGCTGCTGTATTTTGCTACCATTTCTACAATGTTTGGAGTCTGTTTTGAAAACCTTAAGAAGAACAAAAATACATATTATTAATTTAAAAAGGTGTAGGATTATGTCAGGTTGGATGGGTTAAACCATAGCACACACACCTTAGTACATTATATAGTAGTATGAAATTATGTTCCCCAGGGCCATATGTGACAATATAACAACATGGAGGGGTGGCTAATTTTGCCTATTTTACCTAATATAGAACAATGAAGAACATCTTGTACAAATCATCATCATATTGAAAAGCAGCAATCCATGATGATTGGAGATGTACTATGGACAAGGAATGCAGACAAGAACTGCAATTAGATATGAGTCTATGATAAAGACTCACATGCGGAAGACAGAGGGTAACAGAGTGTTCAGAAGCCCGACAGCTTGTGGGAGGATGCTGTTGTTCTGTCTGGTAGTGTTGGTTCACAGACTCCAATATCTTCTGACAGTTAAGAGGAGGGAAAAGAGACTGTGGGATCGTTTTGAGATCATATCCATGATGGTCTCTGTAATGCGCACTACAACTGATCTTTGTATGGACTTGTGATCAGATGTGTTAAAGGTCCCATACCAGACACTGATGCAACTGTTCAAGACTCTTTCCATGGTATCCCTAAAACAGAAGATGATATATAACATGGAAGGCTTGCCCTCTCTAGCCAGCATAAAAACTGGAGATGCTGCTGTGCTTTCTTGGTCAAAGAGGAGGCACTGACAAAGTAAATGGATACAACTGTTAAAATGTACTTAATAGTTTAGTTACAATCTCAGGGTTAATTTAGAAGTTAGCAACTAAACTCAGGGCACAAAAAACTTTTATTAGAATTGTTTAATTGCATAGTAGTTTTCTTTTCACGTTTTAGTGTTATATTTTATACTTTAGTTGCATGTCCTATTTGTTATTGTATAATTATAACTAGCAAAATACCCGCGCTTCGCAGCGGAGAAGTAGTGTGTTAAAGAAGCAATGAAAAAGAAAAGGAAACATTTTGAAAATAACGTAACATGATTGTCAATGTAATTGTTTTGTCACTGTTGTGAGTGATGAGTGTTGTTGTCATATATATATATATATATATATTTACACACACATACATAAACATATATATATATATATACATATCTATACATATACACATATATATATACATATATATATATCTACATATATACACATACATATACACACACACATAAATACATACACACATACATACATACACACACAAATACATATATATATACATACATACACACACACATATATAAACATATATATACATATACATACATATCTACATATATACACACACAGCTATTTCAGATCAGTGCAATACGCTGCTTGTTAAAACGGATAACTCCGCTCTTACGTGCAAGTCTGCGTGGATATTATGAACTATCGATTTGTTCAAGTTCTATTTAAATTTTAAATAGAAGGAATTTTTATTTAGTCGACAGAAATATCTTTGGTAGGAATGGTAAAAACAGACAGGAATATTATTCGTGAATAAATCAACTCAAACCTTAAACAACTTATAATATTTTGCTCTCCATAAAAATTTATCCTGTCTAAATTATACAAGTTAGAAATAAAGTAAACGTTAAAAGAACAAACATTCACATTTCTTTACTCTTATGTAATTTTATATAAAAAATAAACTTAGATTTTAAATATCCCAAAAGATTTTGCTCTCCATAAAAATATATCCTGTCAAAATGATACAAATTCAAATATGAACATGCTGCATAACAAAACCTAGAAATATAAATGAAATGTGTTCTTTTCAGCAATAACAAATCAAATCATTCAGTTTCTTTGCTCATATGTCATTTTAGAGCTGGACGCCTGGCATCTTTTTTTGGCCACAAGTTCGTTTCTGTTTGGTGTGAGGTTCTGTGTTGTGGAGATTCTCAGGATGGATTGCAGGTGCTCATCAGTGAGGCGACTCCTGTGTGCTGTTTTGTTAGTCTTTATCACTGAGAAGAGCTTCTCACACAGATATGTGCTACCAAACATGCACAAGGTTCGAGCCGCATGTAGACGGACTTTTTTTGTTCTTCAAAGTCACCAAAGCGCCGTGCAAACTCAGTGCGCCAGTTTATCAGCAAAGTGCGATTTGGGAACACCGTAGTGACGACTTGGTTTAACATTACTTGGCAACATGAAAGTGAGGCAAGGTGCACTGGTGCATTTGTGTCTCCCATAAAAGCAGCTTCACTTGAAATCACTTTGTGATTGTGCACGGGTTAAAACGTCCGCTGAAGTGTCAGATTCTTATTTAATTATGCTGCTTTCTGTATCTTCTGCATTGCATTCAGGTTAACCTGATGTTTTGTCTCATAGTGCCGTCCTTAGATTAAATTCTGTAATTACAGCCACATTAGCTCCACAAATGAGACACACGGGTTTAGTAAACATATACTCAGCCTCCCATCGGTTTTTAAAGGCTCTATTTTCAGAATCAACTTTTCTCTTCAGCATCGTGTGAGCTAGCTTCGCAATAACTTGATTAACTCGGTAAGTGTTGGCAAGGCAGCTGAAGCGCTGCATTATGGGATCTGTAGTTTATTGTGTTACCAGCGCTTCATATACCCGGCTTTAATAACAATAATACAGTATATAAAATGATCTCGGGCCGGATATAATTACACGCCGGGCGGATGTGGCCCGCGCCCTTGAGTTTGACACATATGGACTAAATAGAACTTGAAAAGATATATTTTTTCAAATGTGATCGCAATTCAGATAGAGTTGACGCCACTACAGCCTGCATGCCTCAATAAGTCATCCTTCCTCGCTCTTACTTTTTACCGCTCATCTAATGAATACACTGAGTATGGCTTTACCAAAACAATCATTGATGGCTAATAAAGTATCCATTATTCGAGTATGTAGATCGGGATATATATATATATATATATATATATACCCGCAGTCGCAGCGAGAAGTAGTGTGTTAAAAAGCTAGAAAAGAAAAGGGAACATTTTAAAAATAACGTAACATGACTGTCAATATACAGTATTTGTTTTGTGAGTGTTACTGAGTGTTGCTGTCATCAAGGATTTGATTATCATTATTTCTTTCAATCAGGTTCGTATTTGTAGGATGTGTTGTGTTCAAGTTACATTCCGTGTTTGTCAATCGTTGTAAAGATGACAGGTTTCATTCATCGATTCGTTTCTTACTGCATCAATAAACAGCTCGTCTTCTTCTTTATCTGAGACCTGACACACTGCATGCACGGTTTTTTACACTGTCTTCCTTTAGCGGACATTGACTTTTTCCAACGTGTGCTTTGTTTTGGATTTATGAATATGCTTGTATGTATGAGACGCTTCATATTTTTGCTGCCTTTTCAATTGTGTAATTCGGTTTTGTTCAGCCTTTTGGAACTGTTGCTTTTATCTGTGCACTGCGCCAGTTCACGTGAGCCGCCGGTGTACATGCATCGAAGTTTCCCAGCTGTGCTGGTGCCATCTCGCTATGTCCATGGCTGTATTTAATGTTACCTTAGTCCTGGCACTTAAAACTTTCTCTCGCAGTTTCGCTGAGTTTGTACCAAACACCACCCTGACCATCTCATCTTCCTCTGCATAAGCACAGTCCTTAACCCGTGAATATTTAGTGGCAGTTTGCTATTGGATTGCCGCTGACGGACGGCCTTATATGGGCAGGCACTAAATTACAAACGCCAGCGGCAGCCTGTCTATGAACTTAATTTAAAGTGTAGGTTTACATCGTGCTTTGTTTCAGTAGCAGAAGTCATGAATATGGTTGTATATGTCACTCGCCGCTTCTTATTGTTTCGCTGCCTTCTCAATTATATAATGCATGTTTTCTTCAGCGCTTTTTAGGTCTTCCTGGTTTTCTATGTACTGCGTGATTACGGGGAGGCGTGATGATGTCACACGAAACTCCGCCCACGGCGTTGAAGCTCATCTCCATTACAGTAAATGGAGAAAACTGCTTCCAGTTATGACCATTACGCGTAGAATTTCGATATAAAACCTGCCCAACTTTTGTAAGGAAGCTGTAAGGAATGAACCTGCCAAATTTCAGCCTTCCACCCACACGGGAAGTTGGAGAATTAGTGATGAGTCAGTGAGTGAGTGAGTGAGGGCTTTGCCTTTTATTAGTATAGATTACTGTACAGTGCACAGGTATTTTAAGTAGAAATCTACTTTAATATATATTTACTTGTTTTCCCCCTAAGATTTCTCTTAACTCTTTGAAAGGAAATTTAGACATCAAATATTAACAATATGATTTATAAGGTTATTTGTAAAACTTTTTGTTTACCATCACGCATCCTTTCTTTCTCTTAACAATTCAGAGGGACATGTCCAGTGATTTTTCAAATTTGTTTGTCACTGGACACACCTCTGGTTGGAAGATCCTTGGTATTGCTAACAATACTGACAGCAGTCTTTCAAATACAATATTCATATTTGGGTATTAGTACTGATATTTATTACATTGGTTTATTTATTTATGTTTTGTTTATAACAGGAAACAATACTAGTTTAGAAAACAAATGTTACTACCATACTGTCAAAAAATGAGTACACAAGTTATCCTCCAATCCATATTAAAAGAAATGATGAGCATTAGTATGCCATGAGCAGTTAAGAAAATACAAAAAATTAGATGTGTACATGGGCATCCAGGTCTCCCGACATATGTATTTATAGAATAAAATGGTAAGATCAGCATACACACTCACACACAACCTTCAAGAGTAAAGACACACATTCATTTCAGCCAATTACAACTATTCACAACTGTACAATGGCCCATGCAAGTTTTGTGAATGGCCTTTCTCTTCTTTCTGTGCTCACTCGTGGGCTGCTCCAAACCCGTTACACTACAATGGCAGGATTCAAATTAAAAACAAATGCTTTCTTGAGCTTGTACGTTATTTCATAAAGCAGCATTGTTGCGGAGACACTGGGCAGGGCTTTCCTCTTAATTAAGAAAAGGAGAGCATTAGCATCCTTTTGAATAGCATGCAGTGTCTAATGGTATGTCTTTGGTGTTTAATCTTGTAAAAAGGGGCTTAAAAGACTTAAGCAAAGAGTCTGAGATGAATATATAGCACACGGGCAAATGTGGAGGCCACTAAAGAACCAGCAGGAGGCAGGGTGTCGGGTGTGCATCCCATAGGCCACGCTCCACTCAGGCCCCAATCCACTCTCAGTGGTTTACACTTCATGGATCAGCCTTTCCCCTCCCACCTTCTAAAGGGGTCTTCTAGCCATCCAGACATGAGGTCAAAATTTGCATCCCAAATTCAGCACAAGCCGCCCAGATTTGATTACCACGCTCTGTTATGTCATGTATCCAGGACAACTAAAGAATTACGGTCTCTTGTGGATTCAACTGCCTCCTGGCCTCAGCCTTCAGTAGAAGAAAGGGGGGTGGGGGGGACACACGGGGCTGTTGTCTCCAGATGAAAAATGTGTACAGCTGGAGTTATTATGAATTAGCATGGGCAGAAAACAAAAGTCAATAGAATTATTTAGAATGCAATGAGTGTAAGAGTAAAAAATAAATAAATAAAAATAAAATAAAAAATTATATGTACAGATTTACAGTAACTGTTTTATACACAGAACATAACTTTAAGAAAACACAAATGAGTCTGAAAATATTGTGGCTGTTAATAAACCTTTCCCACCTAAGAAGACAGCAAGAGTGACAATTTAGACATGACATTAACCCAAACTTTTTCCTATTGCTAACCTCAAACTTTGATATTCATTCTCTAGCACTGGTGGTTCCGTATGCTAATAATAATTATGGGGTTCTGAAAACACAGAACAGACAGAGAGAGAGAGAGAGAGAGAGAGAGAGAGAGACTGGATCAAATATAGAAGATGGGACACACAAAATGGCAAATCAGGAAGAACTTTCAGGGACTCTTTTCTATATTTTCATCATGCAAGCATAGATATCATTACTGTGAGGGGTTGCCTATCTGGCAAGAAGAAGCCAGGGGCAGGAGTGACACCAGGTGAGAAATAGACAGGAGAGAATTCCACAGTAAATATCATGAAGAAAAAGAAAAATTTGCACCAACAGTACAACTTTGTATGCAAATGTGGCAGCCCCTACCATTCGGATGGAAGTGATGCCCTGGATTTTCACAGATTCATATATACATCCATATACATATATACACACACACACACACACATATTTAAATACAAACTCTCATCCCGTATTTAATTCTCTCTTTACTTGTACTATATAACAAACTGGACAGAAATTATAAAATAGTATGATTATTCACTGGCTCATGATATAGAACCAATGCCTAATGACATCAATGACAGAAAAATTCAGACTTTAGACAAAAAACTATAAATACTCCTGTACGAAAAAGAATGACACGACTATATTTCTCCACTATAACAGGGAACAAAGAAAAGACCAGTATGGCATGGGCGGCACTGTCCTGCCAGTACTATCAGCAAACATTTTCTACAGTAAAACAGCTTGTGACCATTACCAGAACAGTAAGCATAAAAGTGATCACTAACCTTAATGGGTATTACATTGGATATGGTAGAAAATTATAGTGCCTGTCAAAAAATCCATGTACACATGAACAGGTCATGTAAACTCTATACTGACAATAAACAGGAGGTGACTCAAATCCAGTCATCTGGAGCTATGAGGCAATAGCACTCACTACTACATCACTATTTCACCAATGACTAATTATTTCATTGAAACACTCTTTAGCTTTTCTAAAGTTAGTTTGCTTATGTTTGTTTCTAGTTGCACAAAGAATAGCAGTAGCGCAGGATGTAAACTAACCAAATTGAACACTATGGCATAGGAAAACAGAGATTGAAACGCTGAGGCATCAAGTCTTGGAACCACAAGTGACAGACCAAAATCCCATGCATGGCTCAGTGTGTCATCATAAATATGTACCTTGCTTATCTATACTAGTTTCTCTGGGTTTAGAGAAATCTGTATTTGCCATATAAGACAACATAAAGAAATACAATTTGGATAAAATTCCAGTTTTACATCTTAGGCCTCTGAAAAATGCATGTCCTCAATGAGTAACCTGGCAAAAAACAATAAAATCAGTTTGTTAAATAGTATGATTTACATAGTTAGCTCTGTTGTAAAAAGCTATATGAGTAGGCAAAGACTTGCTGGAAAGCACAGTTATTGTTTACATAAGCAAACTGAAAGTACAATCATCTTCACATACTTGTGGGACTCCACCTGATCTGAAGAGTGAACACAAAATACAATTAAGTATTCCAGGCATTGTGACAGGAAGTGAAATTCAACAAAGAGGCTTACATGAGTGCAGACACATGCAATGCCACAAATGCAACAGATCCCTACCCTGACTTGTATGCTCAGTAAATAAGAAATTAATTAATAGGTCCTCCAACTAAAGCAGGACAGAATGAGCTACAGCTTTCACAGGCTTGAGTAATAATAATAGTCAGAAAATATTGTTATGCTCCTAGTACTCTGAGTCATAACAATTGTCAATGCACTGAGTTTCTTTGGCTGCCTTTATCCATTACAGGTTGATGGGAGCCGTTGCCTACTACAGAAGTAATTCTAGTTCATCTGTGTGAAACACTCAATCATACTAGGCCAAATTACAGTCTGTTTGAAAATGGATGTTTTAAATTCTACAAAAAGACTGAAACTGCTGGAATTCTAAAGGATTCCTGCAGATCACCACTATACACATAAAAGAAGTAATAAAAACAATATCTTATTGAAAAGTGCATTTATGAGTTATGGATAAATGTAGGGAGTGCAAAATACTCAATCAGAAATCTGAGAGCACCACATAGCTTAAGCAATCACTATTAACAAATTATAATATGCATTTCAAAATTATTAGTTCCATCTGCGGATTTTCAATCTCTTTTATTTAAAACCACACAGATGAAAGCGAGAAATGTCACAAAGTGCAAAACAAAATTTGCTAACAGTATCAGAATTAATGAGGACCCAAACAATGCACTAAAATACTTGAAAAGAAAGTTTACCCTTCTCAACATATGGGGCTTATTTTAATACTTACCAAGGCTCTGTCAAGGTGCCAAACCATTTTATATCTCTTATTTCAACTGTTAATACAACACATTTTTCTCTTTAAATTCCTCATTTTCAAGGTCACCTAAAATCCCTGAAAAGTCTAATTGATTTAACATTCAATTTAACAATATTATTGAATTGAAACATTAGATTTGCAAAGAAAGTTATCTGAAATAGAGATGTAGGTAGATGTCACAACCCCAGTCCTACATAACTTGTTGGTACTTTAGACTTTAATGACCAAAAAGAACAATATGCTACATGCACCTCTACTGCAACTACAAGTCCACCTTACTTCACTCTGGTTCTGATGACAACCTTCAAATTTCAAATACAACACATGGGACATCTGAATCTGCAGCAAACAGTTTCAAAAGCTACAGATTAATGCAAACATGCTGAATCTTGTAAATATGTGCACAACCATAGTTATGGCAAAGGTATGTCTTTAGCCCTACACTCATAATGTTTGGCAAGGACTATTAGTTACTACTGATGTACTAAATACTGTGCACCAATAACAGTCAGAAAAACCAAAAGCACTCTTCAGTAGGGTGTGTGACTAGAGTCTTTAATAAAAAAAAAAAAATCACACCCTATGATGAATAAGTGGAGTTAAAGTTATCTGTCAACAATGTATGATGCTGCTTTTGCTTTGGGAAGAGGTTTCAAATATAATTCTCTATACAAAGGTACTATAAAACAATAAATTGTGATATATTATATAATAAAATCAGTGGTAACAATATTGTGGCATACATTTCAAAAGGTTTCTTTTACAATTTCTGCCATTACATTAAACAAAAACTGTCCAGCAGACAGTAATATCTGCACTTACTTGCATGCTTGTCAGTTGTCATATTCAAATTTTTCTTTATGATTCAAAATCATTTAGCATAATAATACCTCCAGCTCCCCAACAGAAAACTAGAGATAAATTCTTATTCTAGCTGTTTCCTTTTATTAAAACACAAATATGGACTAGTTTCTCCTTAATATTTCTCAGCTACACGTCTGTGAGGATTTCCGTACCGATCTGTGGCACATTGTATCAAAGAGCACAGCAGGATCCATCTCATCTACCTCAAATACAACTGACAAAAAGGAGGTCCCATCGTGCCAAAACACAAAGTGATACAGAAAAGAGAAAGAGGGAGTGACTCCCACTAAGCATCACAAATCAAAAAAAAAAAATACAAAAGTTGCACCAATCTTATTAAACAGTGCATAGTGTACAAAATACAAAAGGAACACCAACCCCACTATGCATCACACAGTTCACAAAACACAAAAGAGATGCCAAACCCATAAACTATCAGGCACTCCAGAAAATACATTATAAAAGTCTGGAAGTGAGACATAAACCCTGCCATCATCACACATAAGAAACCTAATGTCAACAAGCATTTTACAATACAGAAAGTGAAACTGCACCATCTGATAAGAAACATAAAGTGTGTGTATGTGTGTCTATGTGGGGAGTAATCCAACAAACTGAACTATACGGAGAAAACATGGAGGCCTAGTGTAACCAAATATTACACAAAAGAAAAGCACACAGCAACGAATATAAAAAGTAGTGACGCTCTTAATGCCAAGCATCACAGACAAGACAAAATAAAAAGAGACCATATCTAAGCAAGCTACATGCAGTCCAAGAAATATATAAAAGGGGTAACCTTATCACATTTACCATTTTTCTTAGCTGCTTAAACAAAGTCCTCAAATGATTACATGCATCCACAAAAGAGTCTGTCAAAACTACAAAATCCTACATTATTAATGCATTTATGACAAAACACTATATCTACTGAATAATCTTGGATTGCTTTCACAGAGAACTAGTGATGAGCGAACCCATGTGAATTTTCTTTGCCTTAAGTTTGGTAAAATCAATGAAATGTTCACAAACTTTACCAAACTCCGCAAAATGCATTAGGGTCAATAGGGAAGGAGCAATTAAGCTTGTTTTGAGTAGATTATAATGATGCGTAGAACTTTTAAGTGTCCCTAAGGGCTAGGGAAAAGTCTACCAACTATGCAGAACCAATTATTGTGCCCAAAAATGTAATCAAAGCTGTAAGGCAGCAGTGTCACTGTGCCTCAAATAGTGAAAGATAGAGATGGAACAAATGCCACAAGCTAAATATAACAAACGGCCACAAAATAGCAATAAGTAAATAAAATACAGGGTGGTCCAGATCTAATTATGCAGATCCAGATTGTCTGGATGACTTTGACTTATGCGGGGAGGATTCCAGTTTGGCGTAAAGACAAATCTTCATGTCGTCAGTTTGCACACTTCAATGGTCCAGGATTTTTTGGGTGATTTTCTATGTATTAAACTTAATAAGTTATAGCATAATGAAAATTGCATAATTAGATCTGGACCACCCTATATACATCATTATACTCACAGAGTTACAGTTTTGGGGCAGACATTGGCTGTGCCATGAATTGGTGGCATCGGACCGTCGTCCTATTGTTTAAAGTCTCAGCTCCAGGCATTGCAGCAATTTCTTTTTTGTAACACATGTACTGTATCTGTGCAGATGCTTCACATTTAAACACCTTGTAAACAGTAATAAACATTTAGTTTTTAATGTCTTACAGCATCTCCTTTGTTTTGTGATAAGGGGAGGGATAAGGCTCTTTTGAGGTTTGTTTTGAGGTTGGAGCTGCAAACATGGCTAATTTGCATGCATAATTAGCCATAGAATGCTGCAGTAGATTGCCATACTCCTAAGTATACTTTTTTGTTTATTTTTTTAAGCAAATGTTGGATGTAAATCTGGTCAGTGTTTCTCAACCTTTGTGGCTTTAGAACCCATTTTTACCTTTTTTAAGTTTACTGACCCATGTCAAGTTGGGGTTGAAATGGCTGTGAATGGAAGAAACATGTGTGGGGAAAAATATAACACAAAAATGTCACGTGCATTGGTGACTAGGGGTAGCCATGTCAGCAATAATCTTACAGTAGGAATGCATGAAAGTTCTACCCATGGCTGCTACAGTTCTGTGATGTCACGCTGACCTTGTAAAGCATCACTGGGAGCTTGGAAAAAATATTTGCCTAAGCTGGCTGCACATCGAAATTACAGGAAAATATTGGGCAAACAATGTCAACAGCAAACACATAATATACACTGTTAATAACGCTTTGGCGAATTTTGCCAATCAATACTACACAGAACACAACATTTTCGTAAACACAAATACCATACACTTGACACAAAAATCAAGTAAGTCTTGCTCATCAAAATGGCTTATACTACATTCAGTTTGAGTCCATCATTTTCTCATGCCTTTAAAAATATATTCAATGTGCAAAATAAGGCAAGCAAGTATGATATGTGAGATTATAGTGAGTCAATTCTCCAGTACTTTATCCACAGCTGAAAATAATCAACCACTTGTTCTGTCAACCTTATCTCAGATGTGCAAATTGTGAATAATATATTCTCACAAGCACATATGCTGCAAAGTTCCCAATGCATTGTGTTGTTGAGAACATAGCGGGGCAAAAACCTGATCTTGCAGAACAAAAAAGGGTCTTAATGTTTTGTTGGAGTCAGCCTTAGGGAGGGTAAGGCAAAATTGCCTTGAATATTTCAGATGAAATTCTACGCCACACTTCTTGACCACATATATAGCCATGGTGTAAGTATGTCTTCTGTGACTACAGTAATATGGATGTTTAGGAAATTGGCATACATTTTGCATTACTGTATTCATGTAAACCTGCTCAAAGACTAACATCTCAGAATCTGTTGTATAATTGATGGACTTTGCTCATCAAATTATTTTTGCATTTATGGAACTGAACTACTGACACACACTGGTGGCAGAGAAGCTGAATTTATACCTGAACTTGAGATTAAAACTGTAAACAATACCATTAGACTATGGGAGATTCAGAGTGTTGTTGTACAAATGACACCAACTTCAGTATAATACCTTTGTGAGTCTGTCCAGCACGGGCAGACTGATGAACAAGCCCTACATGTCTGTGAAGCAATTTCGCTGGGTTGCTTTGCAAATAAAAAAACTACAGGTAGGGCCATAGAATAATGTGTATTCTTTCAGTATTTCTGAGAGTAATTTCAGAAAGTACTGAAATAAAAGATATTTATGTAAACTGTTTTGTATTTGTGTCTAAAAAAGGAGGTAAAAGCAAGTGAAAACCCTGTACAATTGGGTATGTGGATTGCACTTACACGTTTTGTGAATCTAAACAAAGTTTCAGGAATTGCATTTAAGCAATTGAGAAAAATTTTAAAACATGTATTTGACAGAACCCAATAATCACGAACCAACCTCATCATACATCACACAGAGCAAAAACTGAAATATTAACATAGGGATTTAATCTCTCCAAGCACAGAGCACTACATGATTTTTTTCGTGTTTTTTTTAACTGAGGCCGTCCAGCAAGCAGAACACTCTGAAAGTGATACAAAAGCAGGTACAAATCCTACCAAGTCAAGCCTACTGCAAAAAAATAAATAAATAAATAAATAAAATATCACACAGGTTTGCTAGGTTAATCCTAGCAAGTGTAAAATACTACAAAATATAACAGAGAAGACCAGTCATGCAAACTATAATAAAAATCATACAACAGGGTGGGAAAAAATACGTGTATTACTTAAACAATTAAGGAAGCAACCAGCCTCACATTTTAAGTGATTTCATTATATGACCCAAATGTATAAATCAATGGTTCCAAAATTGTTCACATGAAAAAATAAGTAAGAGTACACCCCTTTCATAACACAATGTTTCAGCCACTGCTCCATCTTTAATTAGAATGAGGGGCCTACAAAACTGTCTTTAAAATACAGGTAAAGCTCAGTCACTGCTATTCAATTCTTTTACTTCACATCTGTGATATTGAAAAATCACAGCCCATCACAAACTAGCCTTTTGGCACATTACAGCAGGAAGAGACAATATGTTGATTAATAAAAATATTTAATACTTTATAAAAAAAAAAGCTTTAAAAGATTATTGATCATTTTCTTTGTATAAGACTCGCAATAACACACTGGTAACTGCAAAATGAAAATGAAAAAGTAGCGGGGAAATATACTGTGTGATTATTTAGAATATTGTATTGCATGACTGTGGGACAACACACTCATGAACTAAACAGAATGGGCTTTTTATAAGTGTTTTGGTTAGGACAAAGCAAACAAATTTGTTGAAATTTCATGTTTCCCCAAATCTCCTGATTTAAAAGTACTAGCTTTTGTCATGTAATCAAATATTACCTGAAAAAATGACATACTGGCTTAATCCATTTCATGTTCATAAAAAGCTAGATCTAGCTTAAAGCAGTTAAAAGGTTTGATCACTTGCCCATCACAGTGCACACTCAAACACACATGGCCAGTCATAACTCTCCAATTGAGCTTTCAATCGTGTATTTGTGACGATGGAAGAACAATGCTAATGAGAACAGGACATGCAAACTCCACACTGAAAGTAATTCAGTCAGGATTTAAAAACAGTAACTTTAAGATTGTGAAATAACAATACCACTAACAGGTCCAAAATGTAAAAAAGGCTCAAAATGTGAGCACGTTTTTAAAAACCTGCACAGATCTGAAAATTTTTTTTTTTTAAACTTTTAACCAAAGCTAAACATGACGTTTTCATTTTTACCTTGTTCTTCAAGTTAAAGCAAAGACTTGCCTCATGCATGTAAATTAATTTATTTTTACTTCCTTCATAATATGACTATATAAACACCAACAAAGAAGCTGGTTAAACCAGCCCAGTAACAGCATGGTTAGGACACATGAACTAAAATGTTGACTGATGTTCTGTTTTTTTGGGGGGTGGGGGGGGGAGGTATTTGGGTGACATTTTTTCACTATCAAAAAAAAAAAAAAAGGGTCTCTAAAAAGTCTGACTAGCCAATTTCCTAATACTGGTGGGTTTGTGGTATACACTAAAACTAGGATTATTTAACTGCATTATACACAGAAAAAAATTAATTGTTATAAAGTAAAAAATAACACCATCCAAAATCTCAAAATGTGGACAAATAGGTGCTTCTTGTTTGTCTGAGCCTCAGTGCTCAAAAGCATCTACATTTGAATTACTCTACTGTCCAGTTGTTGGGGCTCATCTCACAAAAACTTTATCATTTTCAGTAAAGCACTAACCAGTTCAGGCTACTGGCAAGGCAGGCAGTAGCAATAGTAATGCTGATTCTGAACTCTGAACTGGAAAATATACAGCATCTATCATATAGAGCAAATACCACCATCACCACCACAACCACCCCACAACCAGGACTAAAAGAAACAAAAGAATAGCATTCTGCTTACTGAGCACTATGGCACTATGCAGACACCTTGAAGAGTGTTCACACTGAAAAATCTAAATTGCATTTCCTTGCCTCAAAAATCAGCCTAACGCTTCACCCTGTTTAATGTTGATCTTTATCAGCGCTGACAAGCATCTGTTAATTTCCTTGTAGTCTGGCACTGGCACTAATTCTATGTTAAACTGCAATCTAAGCAACAAAAAGCAAAGATCTTCTGACAAGTTCAAATTTTTGAATTCTGTGGGTGTTTTTCACTGGGAAGTTGGATTGGTACACTAAAAGCAATAATTTCGGAGCTACTATCATTCCTTCATCATCTAACTGCTTAGCAATATTACATTAAATACATATCCTATTCATATTGAAGAATAACCAATTTAATTAAAATGTAGTCTTACCAACCATGCACTCATTCACTTATTCCAATACAGTACGTGGTAAAAGGAAGGTGGCTCACTGAGCAGAAAGTAGGAAACGACCCAAGATGAGACAAGTCCATTACAGTACACATTCATGCACACATTCATAAGGAATTCATGTCAAGCCAATGTTTACAAACATATATTAATTTGAAACACATTAACATAGGATATGTTACAAAAGTCAATTTCTCTGAGGTAGAACTGTACAAATACTGGGACAATGTTGAGACTACACAAAGAAAACAGCTAGACCTTGAACCAAATCTGGATGCAGAGCTGTGAGGCAGCAGATTACCACCATGTCCCAGTAAACTAATGTGACACTATGAAGGACATTTTTTTTTTTTTTTTTGAGGCACAAATTATTAATAATCTTAAATGTGGGTGCCAATTGCAAAGTGTGACTTAACATAATTACTATTTTTAATTTACTTCTTGGAATGATGCCTTTATTCAATGCAGCTTACAACATTTGAAATTCAACTGGTTAAATATGTTTTGTTTTGGAGCACATGCAGGTGAAATAACTTGCTTAGGGGTCACACAGTGTCAGTAGCAAGATTTGATCCCACAAGCTCAGGGTCTGAAGTCCAAAGCCTTAACTACTATGCAACACTTATTCATAAATAATTTTGCTTATGAATATTTAAGTATCACCTTTCCTGGAACACACCACAAAACAATTGGATGCAGTCATAATAAACACAGTAAAAGTAACTTAACTAAGGACAAAGAGAAAACTCCACCATCAATCACTTACTTTTTATTAAAGTATCAGATTATGAATACATTTTTACCAGAAGTAATATTATAATATTAAACATATACGTAAATAATCTGGATGACTCTGCATATTATAATTAAATACAGATAGTGTTAATGAATTCTCTATAGAAAATCTATTGCAAATGCTAAAAATGTCAAACTTTACATCTAACTTATTTTAAAAACTTTTTAAAAATCAATTTTAGTTAGCTACATTAGTATTTAAAAAAAGCATGGCCAGTTTTGCAGACTTGGTGTCTATGGTTGGGCTGGTAACAACAGAAGACAAAACGGGTTCCTTAAAAACCACAGCTGCTCCCTAACAATATAAATGAGATGGGGGAGGGACAATAAATCCAAGTTAAAAGAAGCTTTTGGACATGGGATTGGGTAACTTTTAAATGACAGTCAAAGGAGAAAAACAAATGTTGACTTAAAAATATGCCCCCACCACTCCATGTTTTTTTATTTGTTTAATAGAGAGTGTTACATTAGCAGTAGTATAAAAATAAACTGGAGGATAAACTACTTTAAGTGTGGTGTTGGTAGCAATTATCACCTAGAATGTAACTAGCTTTCCCTGATTTTGATTTTTTCATGGAATTCCACTGAAAGTTTGCAGGGCAGATAAACAGGTATGGCATAAGGATACAAACTACAATTTTAAATTGCTTAGAAAACAAGTGCCCATGTTTGGGGTTAAAACTGGACACTCATTAAAACCAATTACTAAACTCTTTCCAAAAAAATAAAATTTCAAGTAGTGCTAGCAACACTTCTGCAAATGGTAAATGTGTGATTGTTCTTTATATTTCCTCTCATTGTTTTAACCTAATTTTCAACAACAAAAACGCGTGCCACCGTTGTGGGAATGTGGTCTTTGCCCGACAAGAATTCGCATAATTCAGTTAAAAAGCCAGGTGGCCGACCTTGGGCGGAGGAGGTACGGGGCTGAAGAAGGTCTGTCTAGTTGATGGAGATAGCTTGGGAAGAGGCAACAAGCGATGCGGACACTTTGAGGGGAGCTGCTCTCTCTTGTGACCACTGCCAGATCACTGGCCTATGTATGCTGCTGGCTCAGCACTGCCTGGCTGATGGACCACGTGTCTGTGTCACTCTGGACAGTCAGCGGAAACAAGGCGACCAAAAAATAGATATATTTATATAAACCGGCATAAATCATTGAACGCTATCAATATCTGAGATTTCCACCGTACACCGACAGAACCTCGTCTTAACAACTGAAACCGTGGCTAACCCGACACCTTTTCAGGTGGCACCATGTCATCATCGTTGTTTTTTTTTTTATTTTTATTGGGGACACAAACGTTAGGGAGCGCATTGCTTTGCACACACACTCATAACAACACGGTCGAGCGGAAGGAAAAACAACACCCAACGCAGACTCTCTTTAAATGCAACACAACAATAAAGTGGCTTCAAGTTTGTTTTTTTATCTCGGAAGCCAAAATGCGAGAAGGCTGGAAAAAAGATACGGTCCGTCAGCTGAGAAAAAGTGCTCCATGTTGCAAAAGACTCGAATGCGTGTGAACGACAGCGAGACAGCTGTCAATCATTATAGTCAAGGGGCACAAAAGGTGGATGTGCGGCACGCAGGAAAAATGAGTCACGTCACATGAACCAAAGGCTCCCCGATAGCTTGCAGGATGTCGTCTCCACCCAGCTTCACCCACTACCAACTTATTACCGACCTCAGATCAGGGTACCCACTTCACATGGGCAGATTCACATTGTTATACATTGTTTTAAAACATGCGGCGTGGTCCGCCAGAGTGGCACGGCAGGATTACAATACAAGCATTTTATACTAGTTCGTTCATTTTTATTTATATCCGTATGTGCATATATAATTATATATATATATCCATGGGTAGGTTCTGAATTTTATATATGACACTTAACCTCGCACGTGAATCGAGCATCACTGAACACATACGCAAGGGAGATGGTGAGAGAGAGTGTGTGTGAGGGGGCAATTGCAAACATTATCATCTAAATCGATGATCATCTCGGTATGGGTTAAGCAGCTAAAACGTTAAAGACTTTTCGCGTTTATCACACTTGAAACGCACCCATCGAAACAAAATGCGCTTAACACCTTTTTTATTTCCGAAACGGGACTCATATCTCATTTTTTCCATGTTGCCTGTACGAAATCCGCTTAAAGTTACAAGGACAGTTTAGTTCAAAAAGAGGAAGAACATTCACCAAAACAAAAATACGTACAAAGCGGCAAGGAAAACAGTGCAGAAGTTAGGGCGCGATATACCGCTACATACATTAGGACACCCCCGCATGCTGCCTCAATAGCTTTCAATTTTCAGTGTCACAGAGGAATGTGAAACAAAAAGAAAAAAAGCGTGGGGTAGAGTAAGCACAACCTCTAATTTCGGACCGTACTGTGACCCAGTAAAATGCTTTTCGTAAGAAAAAAAAATAATTTTCCCCCCTGGCGTTTTGTTTGACTACTTATTATACACAGGTTTGTAAGGAAGCCTTAGTTATAAAAACCAAAGAGCAATTAGAGCAAACCTTTTTACTTACAGTCATGCACGTCGCGCCTGTTTTGCAATATGGCAGTGAATCAGTATATATGTGCATATAGACGCCTGTCTCTCTCCGAGTGTCAGAGATCAGCAGCTGCTGCTTCCTCCATCCACGCAGCGCAGAAATCACACCGCACAGCCACGCTACCAAAACCCCCTGCCGTCGCCAGGGCAACAGAGCCGGCAGAGCCAATAGCGCTCCTCTCGCTCCGATATCGCTTGGCAACTGCCGCAGCCTGTTCCCCCCCTACTATGGGGCTAGGGCAGGAAACTGCAACCGTGTGCTCTCCATTTTGGCTCTGCAAGGCGCGCATAGACGATCGGAAATCGCCGTTTAGTCCAAGAGCCCGAATGGCGTCTGTTTCCTGATAGCCGTCCTGCAGTGGCTCACATTCCGAAAGCGCCTCAAGCGCAGTCATTTTCCGTTTCTATTTTAAATTAGAATGTTACCACCCCGGGTTGGTTGCCCCTAAAATAGAAAAACACAAGGTTGACATTGAGAATATTGGGCGTGTTAGAAGTAGGATAAAGCATACCGGTCAATGGATTTAGGACATATTCTTTTTTTAAACCAGCGGCGGGAGTAAGTACACCCTGGGAATTGCGGCGCGTGGCAGGGTTGTGGCCAATGAAGGGACGGGGCTCGGAGTTACTGTGCGTCATTTTGGCGGGGAAGTTACGCCAGCGGATAGGAACTTGTGATCTGTGTGACAGAAGCTAGCGGAACCAGCGAAAAAAAGAAGAAAAAAAGTCTCCCTCCTCCTATCTCTGTTACCATTCACGCCCGAACAGACATCATTAGTTTAGTTTTTTTCTGCTCCTAAAACTGCTTTTTACTACACTGCCTAAATAAGAATCTTTTCCATTATCTGCTAATGCTAAATAGCACTGTAGTTTGGAATTTGTTTGATGAACGTGTGTGTGATTATAACAATGGCTCTGTTCCACCCTGTTACTTGGTTCTCCTACACCTGAAGTAGGGATTCACATACATAGGACATTTTTCTCTGAGCCCAGTAAACTTTGATAGGGTGTTCATCTACTAGACACTTACTGACTGACACTCTTGTGTGAGGCGTTACTGTTCAGTTCCAGTACTCCTCATCCTAGACTACTTTGAAACTTTGTTTCTGATTGCATTTCCCTGCATGTGCTTTCTATTAATATTGGTTTTAAAACAAATAACGGTGAGAAGCCCAAAAAAAGAAACTTTTTAATCCATCCATCTTCAATTAGAATCAGTGTATCTACACAACCAATTTAGTTAATCATCAGCAACCCAACTTTTGTCTCACCAACACTTTGCAGCATCATCATTTGATGTGTCTTATAGTTAAACAAAAGTATTGATTTTAGATCCTCCATCACGCAAGGGTCATCATCTTCACTGGCGTTCTGCCTATTTCTCTTGATGGTCTGAATACTTGTTAAGGGCAGATTTCACACTAATGTCTTAAAGTGTTTCTTCACACAAAGAACCATAGAAATACAGTATGGTGGACAGTAGTAGGACTTTTGGGATGATGTACATGGTGTGCTGGTGAGTTAGTAGGAAATTAGAGATCCAATTTCATGTTGTTTTAGAAAGTTGAGGTGAATAGGATGGACAAAGTTGTTGGTCTGAATGGCTTCTTCTCATTATAATTGTTCCCTTCTTTTTGTATCATTTAATAATATAGTTCACAGTTGCCCACTTGTTTCCTTTCAGATTTTTTTGTCAAGTTCTTCTCTCTCCAGACCTACCTCCCCTTAGGTAGTATCCTAAATTTATATTGGGCACCATATTTTTGCCTGCCTTTTACAAGGCAAATTTCTTTCATTTGTGGTCTTGCAAGCTGACACCATCCATGTTGCTTCATTTCTTTGTTCTGATGTTTACCTTCTTCAGCAAACATTAAACTGAACAATCCATCATAATGTGTCACACCACTGTTTTAATGATCATATTCTTCAATTTTCACTTTAGTTATAAGCTGTATTTTTGCATGTCTTTGACTAGCATGATTCTAGCCTCAATCTCAGTTTTTACACGTGACAAAGCTGCTTGCCCTCTGTTTGTACCTCATTTTCTCCTTCCCTTTTGTTTTCCTACAATCTAGAATCTGTCACAAGTTTTGTCTTCTCCACCCTTCCACATCTGTCAGTCTTTCCAAACTTTATCTATTTCAACTTTTATTCTTCTTCCATCCCCAGTTTCCCCCAGTACTTCAACTCTTCGTCATTTATTGAGTACATGAAGGATGCTAATGGGGGAGAAGAGCACAGGGTTGTCTGAACAGCATCACAGACCCCCAGGCAAAGTAGTGCGCTGGAGCCCCTGTTTTGATAGCAAAACAGAAACATACATCAGCATCAGAAACATCGTGGGTCCCTGTGCTCCTGGGACCCCCCCAGCCAGTGCCCTTTGGCTCTGAGTAGGCATCTTTTTCTCATCACACATCGGATTTCTCCAAGTTCTGATTCCCTTTCTTCCTTTCTAATCATCTTTGCCCAGTATTGACCTTTCTGTTTCTCCCCTCCACTTTTCCTTCATTATTTCAAGTCAAAACTTTTACTGTTCTAATTCTAAAGGCCAGACAAAACCCATGAAGCGTAGGGATAGCACTTCCCTTTCATACTCCATGCATTTTTACAGCAACAGTTATGGGAGCAGCAATTCCTCCACTGTCAGCCAAAGCCTATCCTGTCATAGCTGTTCAGAACTTTAAGCAGCCACATTCCACGTATACATCAGTTAAATTCTTTACACATTCTGTAGTCACTTTATTCTTCTAAATTTTTTTAAACCCGTCTTGCTTGTACATTTATAGGAGGGCAGCTTAGTGTTGTCTGACAGGTCCGTGTGGAATTTGCATGTTTTCCCCGGGTCTCTATAGAGAGTTTTGTCTTAAAGTTATAACCTAGCTGAAGTGATTTAGAAAATCCTGCGAGTTTGTATTTGAAATATGTTAATAAAGATGATTGAGTATTTACTGTATATAATATTCATTTTAGTTCTTTTATGTTGTTGGCAATGCGCCTTATGGTAAAATGAAGGGTATTTTTTGCTGTTGTAGAACAGTAGGACTGAATTGGATGTTCTGCTGACAAAAGTCCCCCTGAGCTGCTAGAGGGCGAGTGGCAGAGATTTGCTTCCGAGTGGCAATTTAATATTTATTCTATATAGCTACCACCATGGTATCATTCTACAATATGTGAAAAGGTAATCAGCTTGAGAAACAACTATTGTGCCATTGATTTTAATACATTTAATGGTAGGTTACACTTAGGATGGCAGATAGGCAAGTCACAAAGAAATACGTTGACCTTCAATTTATAATTTTAGTGCTGTGTGACAACAGCACCCCAAGGACTGCCGGATTGTGTGACGATGGCTGACCACATTTAATTGAACTGAGCTCAGTACCGGTTAGACAGCCTTTTCTTTCTTTCTTTCTTTCTTTCTTTCTTTCTTTCTTTCTTTCTTTCTTTCTTTCTTCCAAAATGCATACCAAAATAATTTCTTTTTTTTTTTTATTTGTAGAAAAACAAAATTTGACTTCAGTACTGGGGTGAGTTTAGGTGAGGGCTGAATCATGGATTGAATTAAGTGCCTTGATCATGGGAAAGGCGCTATATAAATAAAATGTATTATTATTATTATAGTCTTTTAAAAGAAGGTAAGTGCCATGATCGAGTGCAGTGTATTTTAAATAATAATTCTAAGAATGCAACACATTGTCTTGCTACCATATACCCTTCCGACAAATCTGCGTAAATAAAGCCAGCTAAGCTTTCTGGCGGGCATGTGTCCGTGTGCCCTATAGAAGTAGGGCAGCTCCTGAGATTGGTTGTGGGTAAATCCATTATGAAAAATGAATGTAAAGTATATTTAATGTGAAATGATCTCACTGACACCAGACTGACATTTAATACAAAAAAAATGCCCTTTTCATTATGGAGACCCATGAAAATACTGTTTTATAACTAACAGATTAGCAGTGAAGCTGGCAGAAGGCAGGCAGAGCAAAGGAAGCCTTCAATCCAGAATAATCATCTCCCTTAGTAATATTCACTTTTGCCAGCAGAGTATTACAAAATGAGAGCTATTTATAGCCACGGCATGAATGGAAATGTTTCTAATATCAACCCCTTTTTAGTGCTGAGACAGCAGGTCATGCAGAAAAAATGAACGAAAGCAATCCAGCAAAACAGAGTCAGATGAATTAGGCTCTGCTGCTAAAATGAACGGCTCGCTTCCGCAGATGTGAATAATCTGATTTAAGGGCTAAGAAAGGGAAAGGAGTGATTTATGTGCCAGATTGGTAATGATCAATATGGCTCGCTTTTATGACAAGGTATTTCAGACTGAGGTAGAGATGGGACGGCTCTGGTCAGTAAGATATACAGGCATTCTACCGTCTGCTGGTGATACAGTGATCCGAGGACAGTGCCCATGGTTACTTGACTTCAATGGATTGTAATTACTTAAAGTGACACTCTGCTTAAATTTAGGAAGAAAGGAGCTCATTTCTGCAACTGATAGCTCCAGTAAAAGAAGGCCACCCCTGCCTTCAATGACAGTCACCTTCTTTAGCATTACATTGTGGTGAGCTGCAGTGTGCCATGGGGCCCAACCGCTAATGGATCAGGATGGCTCATTTGAATGTTTACTTAGAGCAGCAGGATCAATTGGGCATGGCAAGGCTGGTCAGAGAGAGGACTCGGCAAAGCAACATGAGCCCACTCCTCCCCTCAGTTCTCTTAAAGATGCAGTGTGGTTTGCTATACGTGCAAAGTCCTCTAGGTAGTATATCAAGCAACAAAAATTGTAGTTATTTTTTTCTTTCCTGCACCCTTTTTAATTTTCCAGATCCATCTAGTCCACTTTGTGATCGCATGGAGTTAGAATCTATACTGTACCTGTAACACAGAGGTGTGAACTGCAGTCTGTGCTGGGTGAGTAGCCAGTCCATCACAGTACACGGTTGCACTCACTCCTGCTTTGTGAAATTAGAGTCATTAATCAGCCTTACCTGCATGTCTTTGTGGTGTAGGAGAGAAAAAGGAGTATGCAGAAAAAAAAATGGGGACGGAGAGAACATGGAGACTCAACGCAGCCCAGGAATCGATCTCTGGAGTCTAGAATCAAAAGCACTAACCACAGTACTGTCCTATCTTCTTGTAAATTATCTGTATTTATGGGTACAACAAATCTTAGTTGTATAGCACCTTTTCATAGTTAATATGGTCCTAAGGCACATTACAGATGCATTATATTTATTACCATGTACCTGGAATTGCGAGACAGGGCCGCTATCCCATGGTGTCACCCTGTATATATTTAGTCATTTTCAACTACTTGTTTGTTGTATAGTGTGTCACAGATCACTCTAACTCTGAACACTCCAGGAGCACAGGGGGAACTGAGAACTTCTACAAAGGAGACTGAGAACTCTGAGTGCCTCAGAGGCTTTTGTGTTCTCTTTCTAAGACGCAACCAAAAGTGCAAGGACCAGGGCCTCTTTTATAAATGGTGCCTACGGGATTTGTTTAAAAAAAAATGCCTTTGTTGGGAAGATTTTCATATCTCTATGGAATCTAACATGTGCATACACACACTATGGAGGTAGGCTACAAAAATGAAAAACAACTGCTCTGATAGCAAAAGAATGAAAATGAGAAAAATATCACTGTAATACACTTGCCTATAATATTGTACTGCACCACTTGTAAAAAAAAACAAAAATTCTAGTTTTGAACAAGTTCAGCCTCCATTGACTCCGTAAAGATCACAGCATCTTGAGAGACTCACCGAGGAATCTGAGTGTTTGGGCTTACAAGTATCCTGGATAAAAACCAAGATCCAGGCCTACAATCACCTCTTGGGCACAGCCATCAGCAGTGTGTCTGTTTGCGGAGAGAGTGTTGACCTTGTCGAGAGGTTTACTTACCTTGGCAGTGACATTCATGTCTCTGGTGACTCTTCCTTTGAAGTCAGTAGACAGATTGGCAGAGCATGGCGGGTCATGAGGTCGCTGGAAAGGGGTGTGTGGTGCTCCCGATATCTCTGCAAAAGGACGAAGGTCCAAGTCTTTAGAGTCCTGGAGCTTCCTGTCTTGCTGTATGGTTGCGAGACATGGACGCTATCCAGTGACCTGAGACGAAGACTGGACTCCTTTGGTACTGTGTCTCTTGTGTCGAATGAGCAGTTGCTCATGGAGTCCTGAATTAGGCACATTACCTGCATTGTGAGGGAGTGTCAGTTACGGCGCTACGACCATGTGGCGCATTTCCCCGAAGGTGATCCGGCTCGTAAGATCCTTATTGTTGGGGACCCGAGTGGCTGGACCAGGCCAAGGGGTCGCCCAAGTAACACCTGGCTGCAGTAGATAAAGGGTCATTTCCGGAGGGTGGGACTGGACCGTGTGTCTGCCTGGGGGGTTGCAAACCGGGATCCCGAGTTGTTTCATTGTGTAGTGGGTGCAACAACTCACTGTTCCAGTGCATGCTCCCCAACTTGATTTGACTTGACTTGAACAAGTTCTTTCAGACTTGAAGATGTATCCATGGAGGCTGATTTGATTTTGCAGTTATCAGTGGTCTTTATTATGCCATTTGTGTTTGTGGGACTGTGTCAGTAAGGACACAGCCACTGGGTGGACGTGACACACGGTGTGCACTGGAGATACTTGGGCTGGTCGCACTTTCTGTAAGGTATCACAAGAAGGTCCATGAAAAAAGAAATGTTTAAACCTTGAATGTTCATTCACATAAAAAGTTGACTGAAATGCATCCTTGATGTCGCTCGGCTTTGAGGACATACCTGAATCGTTTGGACCTTCGACTTCTTTCATTGTGTTGTCCCCTCAAGCTCCCTTATTTTGCTGCTCACAGCACTGGATTCATCTAGTGGCAAGAGTTCTGGTATCCCCTTGACCCCACCCATGGCACTGACACTGATCTGTCACCTCTTAATGTACTTCTTCACATCTACTTTTAAACAGGACCCTATTTTGAAATTCCTGGTAAAGTCTGACCCTAAGAGCTAGTGTCATTGATAGCAGCCATTCACATTGTTTTTTTGATATGTATTATACAAGAGCTCATGCTTCCAAATATTTTGTGCCTAGACTTTTCTGTCAAGAATGCTTTTCTCACATTTGCTCAAAGTTCTCTTTTTGTTTTTCCACTCTGCTTTTGCCATTTTTCTATGAAAATCCAGATAGCTTTAATGTGGGAATTGAACATATCAGTATTCATTAGTGGTGGTTCTGTGACTTTATATGAACAGTTATGGCTGTTACCTGGTTGGGAGAAGGAGCTCATTCCTATGCTCCAATTTCCAAGCTGATTGTGATTTATAAAGGTGAACCTGCTTATGCAGTGTTTTACAAATCAGGTTATTTTTGGGTGCATGCAATTCATCAATTTTGTCCATATGCACACGTATAGTGTAAATCTATGCATAGTTTTATAAATGAGGCCTCAGGTTATTCCTCGGCAGGGAAAACAGGTATGGAGAATACTGTGTGACTTTAGCAGCAGCCAGGGCAAGTAGAAAAGCAGAGTCACCTTCTAACCACATCCCACTGGTGTTAAAAGAGGCAAACCAAGAAAACAGACAGTTGGCTGGTCTTCTGTAAAGAATGAGGAATTTGGCCCAGAGGCTGATCCATGCATCCATGCAGGAATTTATTGTACATTCTAGGCAACTGTAGAATGCAAATGACTTAAAAATCTGAAGCTAAAAACATTAATAAACACTTGCAGCATGACTGGACTCTTTTAAGATTTGATGTTTTAGAGTGTGCCCAAGCAGTTGCATGTGCCTTTCATACAATGCTGTCAATGATATTTGGGATAGAGACACATGTTTCCTTGATTTAGCCCTCTGTGCCACAGTTTAACATTATAACTCAAATAATTGATACATGATTAATGGTAGTCTGTAGGTAGAAGCAAGCCTAGGTATCTTATGCCAGCATTAATGAAGCAATGAAACACACCTGAGTAATCTCAAACACTTGTGATGCCTATTGTCACAAACATTATAGTGCCCTGAAATGGGGAGACCATGTATGAAAAGTGTTGCCATTTCTACTTGTGACTGAAATGTATGCAAATACCCTTACATGAATTGTCTGAAATGTACACTTTAATTATGACTGAATTGTTTGATTTGTAGTTTTAAACTGTGGAACCAAGGTGTAAATCAAGGAAAACTGTGTTTTGCCCCACAAATTATGGAGGGCACTGTAGTAAATGCCACCTTTACCAGGTGGACCACTGGAAGGTGTAGTACTGGGAATTCAACTGGCGACCCTGTGCATTTGACTCCAATGCCTTACCCACTTGGCCATACAGCTTGTAGTAAGAAAAACACTGCAACATTATTAAAGCTATGTTTTGAAAATAAACAGCTTGAATGCATTTGAAGTGAAAAAGTGACAATAACTTAAAAAAAATTCCCTCTTTGACCATATGGCTTTCCATAATGGGAGTGGTTGAAAGATGACACCTATCCTGAAAGTTTTGAGCAAAATTTAGAAGCCATTTCATGATGGCATTCTAGTCCACACTACAGCACACTGACCAGTACACTTATAGTTTACTTACCATCATGTAACTCAAGTTCATTTTTTTGACCTATGGGTGGAACTAAACTCTCGGAATGAAAAAGAAAGACAAGGAGAACAAGTCATATCTACCTAGATGGCTGTGATTAGGCACCATGGTGTGGCAACGCTGCCCTCTGTGTCACTATGCTGCTCAAATTTCACTGTATCTTTCCAGAACTATCTAAAAAGTGCTGGGTTTCTCGTATACTGGATCAAATCAGAACTTTATTACTGTTGTACATCATTAGAACAGAGTATGAAATAAGAGAGAAATATTCATCAAAGGGGTGCCAAGATGGAACTCCATTTAATGCAAGGTGCTTTTCCCAAGTAGACAAAGTTAATTGTAAAAATTGAAGGACCCAGTGAATCCCTGGTGTTCGTTTAGGTTTCTTTGTGGGAGGGTCCATCCTCTGAGGAAGCAGGTTCCAAAATAAATGTCAACTTCTAGTTATCTTCCTGTTTATACAGCAGGGTGACAGAAAGGGGTGAGGCTTCCAGTGACATGGCAGAAGTGATATTGTGGATTGGCAGCATTTTCCTCCTCCGCTCTAAACAGAACCAGATAAAGGCAGTAACTGATTGGCACCTTTTTATTGTTTCTCGTCATGCTTACCTTATTGAAGGCAGTAATGGAGCTCCCTAGACTTGTATGATGGACAAATATTTATTTTATTTTACCTTCCTTTGACCCTTTTCTTGATTTTTTTCTTCCTACTACTTGCAAAACATTTTTCTATGTTTTCCTTGCATTACTTTTTTGTTTAAATCTGGCTGCTGTTTGCATGTGTATTTGATTATCATTTGATTTGATTATGATTGTGTATTTTGTCTGATTGTCCATGTTTCAGTGTCTTGCAGCATTCTGATGGTTTTATGTGTATTTCAGTTCTTTTTGTGTCTGTAGTCATTTTGATTTTTCTTGGGTTATTTCCTAATCTTGCAGGTTAAGTAAGCAGTGTTGCCATTTGGTTGCTTATAAGATAATGCTTTCATTTCATCTTAAGATCTTCGTCGAGGCTGTTATTCCTTACTTACAAACAGTAAAGCCCAGATTTGTTCATTCAGCTGCTCTTGAAATATGAAGTGCGCTTGGTGGTGAGTAACAGGCACTCTGCTCCTCCTTTTACACTTAGGTTATACCTTCCATACTATGATATATTTTTTGTCTCACACATTTTACTCAGCTGAAATCATTCAACCATTTATTTTCTGAATTCACATTTTCTACAACACATATTTTCATGTTATTAAAGACTACTATTCCATTGCCAGGGTTCAAAAGACTGTTTTACATTAAAGGCTTGGATTGATTGTTATGAATTTGAATAGCTGTACACAGCTGTACTTATCAATAGCACCTGATGACCCCGATTCTATTGATTCACTAACACAATGTCTGACTTGTATCTCAGAATGGATGAATAGTAACTTTCTCAAGTTAAATAAAGAGAAAACTGAAATTTTAGTGATCAGCAATAATGGATACAATGAGGCTATTAGAAATAAACTGGATACATTAGGATTAAAAGTCAAGACGGAGGTAAAAAGCTTAGGGGTGATTGTTGACTGTAATCTGAATTTTAAATCACATATTAATCAGATCACTAGGACAGCATTTTTTCACTTAAGAAACATAAGTAAAGTTAGACCTCTTATATCACTGAAAGATGCTGAGAAATTAGTTCACGCGTTTGTTTTCAGGCGACTAGATTACTGTAACGCACTCCTCTCAGGACTACCCAAGAAAGACATAAATCACTTGCAATGAGTGCAGAATGCAGCTGCTAGAATCCTAACTAGGAAAAGAAAATCCGAACACATTTCTCCAGTTTTGATGTCACTACACTGGTTACCTGTGTCATTCAGGATTGACTTTAAAATTCTGCTTATGGTTTATAAAGCCTTAAATAATCTCGCCCCATCTTATATATCGGAATGTCTAACACCTTATATTCCAAATTGTAACCTCAGATCCTCAAATGAGTGTCTCCTTAGAATTCCAAGAACAAAACTTAAAAGAAGTGGTGAGGTGGCCTTCTGCTGCTATGCACCTCAAATCTGGAATAGCCTGCCAATAGGAATTTGCCAGGCTAATACAGTAGAGCAATTTAAAACACTGCTGAAAACACTTTACTTTAACATGGCCTTTTTATAACTTCAATTTAACTTAATTTAACTTAATCCTTATACTCTGTATGTTCAATTCTTCATAATAACTATTCATGGTGGCTCTAAAATCCGTACTAACCTCTACTCTCTCTTCTGTTTCTTTTTCCGGTTTCTTTGTGGTGGCGGCCTGTGCCACCTCCATCTACTCAAAGCTTCATGATGTTCCAACAGTGATGGATGGATTAAAAGGCAGAAGTCTACGTGACCATCATCATCAAGTCCTTCCGTGAGAATCCTAAATCCAAAGAGGACTGTTTCATTTATGTTAGGTAGAATGCCCAGAGGGGACTGGGCGGTCTCTTGGTCTGGAATCCCTACAGATTTTATTTTTTTTCCAGCCGTCTGGAGTTTTTTGTTTTTCTGTCCACCCTGGCCATTGGACCTTACTCTTATTCTATGTTAATTAATGTTGACTTATTTTGTTTTCTTATTGTGTCTTTTATTTTTCTATTCTTTATTTTGTAAAGCACTTTGAGCTACTATTTGTATGAAAATGTGCTATATAAATAAATTTTGTTGTTGTTGTTGTAGCCACACTGCAGCAAATGAGTTCAGTATAAAGACTGACTTCATAGACTTGGATCTAACATAAAGAGTGGCATTATAATGTTGTGCTTAATGTCAAATTAAGCATGAATTCTGGATCCTGGAACTCAAGTCCATCACAAGACAGGCTTATACATACCTGACCACTAAAGAGATTAATCCAGAACACATATCTTTGTGCATGGAAAAACATGACAGTACCCAGGGAAAAGCCCATACAGACATGGGAACCCCATGCAAATCCCAAACAGGCAGTGACTGGAACAGTGATGAAACTCTGGCCGTATCCACTGCACCAAAATATGTATCACACCTCATCAGTGCAGTTTGAATTTTTTTGGGGATTGATTTAACACAAAGATCAATGTGTAAATTACATTGATCAGATGGGAATATGGGAGATATGACATGAGTTTTGAATGGGAAGAAGAAGGATGTGAATTTGAAATAAATATCACTTTGAGTACAGGGTTTTTATTGTTCAATGACTGTCAGACACGAGCACTTAAGAGACACCTTTAAGGCTCTAATGAGGTAAGCAGTGCCACTCCACGCCAGGAGGGTTTGTGGTTGCTAATGTCTTCTCCACTCTTCTCAGCAGTTCTGAAGATCAGTCAGAAGCCTTCTGAGGTCACTTCCCTCATTTCCCCAGAACTCTCTCCTCTTCCAGGTCCTACAATATATAAATCCGCTAACCCATGGAAGAGGTTGTACACTGATGAACCAGGAAACGGCACTCCAACGTGTAGTATAGACCAGTCTGAGCACTTGTGTAATCTGGCTGTGGTGGATAACTGTTGAGTATTTTTTTTGTTAACTATTTTACGTTTTCTTTTGAATTAAACGAGGTTCACTGTAGTGGCTCTTCCTTATGTTTCATTCCATAGTGTGACACAACCTTTGTAGGAAATGTGGTCAATCACATCTTTGAGATAAGATATAATGGAGGAGGATGTTTCTAATGTAGCACTTTTAGTGAGAAGTCATTTTATGGTCTAGCTGCTGGCCTCAACGTGACTTAATCTGTCCATCCATTTTATTACTTGCTTATCTTATTCACATTGATGAGGGAAAGGGTCTTTATCAGCAGCATATACAGTAGTAGTAGGGTGTTGTACAGTGTTAGCTATTATGGATGAAATGAGGAGTCAAGCATAATGACAGCATATACAGTAAAGACGATACAGGAATCAGACTTGAAAGGGCTGCAGTCCATCAGAGGGCACATTCACACGCACCTGCTCTGTCATACCATAACAGTACAGAGTGTGACCAGAAGGGGGCATTGCAGCAACCCAAGCACAACCTCATCAAAAGAAGCCCCGGTTTAAATAAAAGGTTTACTTGCACAAATACCTTACAAAAAGGTTTCAAAAGTGGTATGCACACCAGTATGATTTTCCTTTCTTCTTCCCCATCTCCATACACTCCTTCAGGTGCTCCTTGTCCTTCTTCCACCCAACTCCAACTTAACAGGATGAGGTTGAGTGAGTTCTTTTTTTTATGACCCATGAGTGCATCTGGTGCTAGGACATAATAGCCCACTGGAAGCACTTATGGGTCAAATAGAAGTTCCACAAAGTAGGAATTACATATCCCTGCAGCACCCCCCCGGCAGCACCCATGGAACCCAACAAGACTGTTATATGGGACTCCAGTTCCCAGCATTCCTTGTGGGTATCCACCCAGGGAAGCTTCCACGTACTGTGTTGCCAGAGTATGTAGCCTTGCCAGGTTGTTTCCTCTTGTCCTTTCATCCCACTGGCCTCCCGGACAGGTAAGGGTCTAGGTACCTTCCATTCTGGGAAACCAATGTGCCCACCTGTATATTGGTATACTTTATTGGTCCTTCTTTGTACCCACTCACTGTCATGGCCTACTGGCCAGATAAGAGACCAGAACCCATCCTGACAGGGATGCCAGCACGTGTGCTATCCATCACTAGAGTCATTAAACAGCATAAGAAACACATTTTTGGAATATTGGAAACAGACACAGGCAAAATTTGTTAAGTCTACATAGAAATTGTTCTAAGATGGTGGGTGGCAGCAAGTCTAACCACTATTCTGCCCTACCATTCTAGTTTCATAATGTTTTATGAGAAATTTGATGCTATTTTTGTTGTTTAAAACAGGAAAAACATTTTTCAAATTTTTATTTTAATGATACTAATAACATATTTGCATTGGAAAACACTGGAAGCTCATATTTTACAGATAGATGTAACTCACAACCTCACATGAAATTGATTAAAGAGGGGCATAATTAAAGCTGCACACTTGCTTACATCAACAACTGTGACTGTTTTTGCAGTTGCATAAAGAATAATCCTGTCTGTTTATCTACCCGGGAATTATAGAAGGAAAAGCTGTAATTATGTTATGATTAGCCTAATTGCTGTACAGTATTTGCAAAAAAAGGTCCAGGAAATCGAGAAGTATTCTGATCACCACAAGTACTGTAGTGAGTGCAAACCTGAGAACGTGTGTGAGGGAGGCCGGAGGAATGCACATTTGTGTGGATCCACAGACAGGAGGGACAGTGGGTTCCCCCAGGGTGGCTCGAGGAGCTGCACATGCAATGCAGGTATCCTCCAGTTAGTCGGATTCCTGGTGACTGAAACTAACAAAGAGATACTGAATGTTCTGCCTATAAGCACCATTTGATGGTGTGGAGGGGTCAGGACAATTATATAATTTCAATCTGAAATTCAGAAGGTGATGCCATTATTTAATGGAACAGACCCCAAAGGCATTCCAGATAATAGCTGTTTAGACTAAAGTAACATATATGAGTGGACTAATGAACAGGCACTTTTTAAAACGAAGTGCTGCTTGTCATGGATAAGTATGTTACTCTAAATGTATACTTTTAACCATATAGGACTTTACTAAAAACAGGTCAAGCCATTCTACTTACTCATTTACTTGATAGCTTCTAATGTCTCATCCAGATTTTAACACTTTGAATGCTTTACTTTTTCAATCTAATATATGAAGCATGGCTACTTGTTTATTAAGAGTTTGGTTGGAATGAAAACTGGAAAAAGCTACGGCATATTTCCCTGCTGCAGTCTGATCCTCTACATAGATATAATATCAGTGTAGCAGAAAAAAGCCACGTAAGGATAAAAAGAAAAAAAAAAAAAACACAAAATGCTAAACCATATGTCAAATCTGTCCAGTCGAATTTACCATACACAAGACTCAACTTTTAGAATAAAACTACTCCTGGTCGATTTTGCTAATATATTCTTGTCTTGCTGTGGTGATGAATCTGCCTCTGATTACACGCCCCAGCAAAGCTCCCTGGCAACACTCTGTATCCAATGGAAACCATCATATAGATTGCTCATAAAATAGGCGATTTCGACTTCATGACACTTGTCTGCTGGGGCTGGGGAATTTTAATGTAATGGATTCTTTGAATTTTATATTTGAGGCATGTTGCAACAATATAAGCACCTGCCTGCAAGTTTAATGACATTTATCCCTTTTTTCAGAAACACATCTACTAAAGACTAAAATAAGTTGGCCGTTTCTATTTAAGGCTTTTGTGTAGGAGCATAATGGACCTAAATGCAGTATGGTGTGCTTTCTATTTATAGCATCATTGTCTGGTTCATATATTTTTTTTTCCATGTTTCTAAATGATGCAATAAATACACAGCAGATGTAAAATTAATTTGCCTTGCTGCAGCAATGGATGGCCAAACCTGGGCTTTTTTCATTACAACTCATACTTTCACAGCATTGTGTTCAGTGTTGGCCCCGACACCAATGATATATAATGATATAGAGGGAAGGATGAAGAAAAAGAAGATGCTCAGTTTTGAAGTGGGCTAATCATATAACAGATCTTGGTCGAATAGAAAGAGTAAAATTACAGAGTTCAGGGTCAAAACATTGATTTACATTCAAGGACAGGATCTATAAGGACTTAATTTTTGTATAAATGTTGTAGGAGGTACACGGGATGGACAAGCATCCTGGCAAGAAGTTAGGAATATTCCTTACCCTTACGGGATGCCCCGAATGAACATAAAGGCATGCCATCCAAGAGAGGGAAGGATATCGTTACCGAGGAGAGAAGCCTCAAACAAATGGGCAAGTGCCCTGAATGGACATGTGCTTCATACCTTCCCTGGTTGGGATTAAGGAGGACAGGGATGGACAGTCTCTGAGGGGTGTTTATTCCCTCCAGGGCGCTAGATGGCAGCAGCCCTTCATATTGGCACCCATTTAGGAACTATCCAGGGATGATGAGTGTTGTAGTCCGGCAGCACGGCCCTGCTGGGGTCTGTAGGTGCTACAAGAGGGCGCTGCAGGGAGATATACTCTCTACTATATTGGACTTCCGCATGACCCGGAAGTACTTCCAACGGGCAGCAGCCCTGACACTGGAAGTACTCTCGGGTCCTCAATGAAAGGGACAGCACTCCCTCATACAGACAAGTCAGAGCTGGGAGGAAGGAGGGCAACACTCGACTGGAGGAGGGCAATGCAGTGGTGAGACGAAAGGGTAATTGTGAAAGACAGAGAACCTGTGATTGGTCAACTTTGGAGAGGTATTGTGTTGGATAAACAACCTTTGATTTGAACCTAGGACTGTATTGTGTCATTGTGTTTCGGATTTATGGCTCACTATTGCTCCGCTTCCATCACAATCTGAACAGCCACTCTACAGCAACTGAGTTCAATGTAAAGACTGACACTATAGAATGGCATTTCACATAAACAGGGACATTATAGTGTTGTGCTTAATGTAAAGAGGGACACTACAGAAAGGAATGTTAAAAGTTAAAGTTCTAATTCATGGCTGGCTTTAATGTTGAGTGTAACACACAAAAGTGGGATTTACCATAAACTGTGACACTGCAGAGATGGAGACAGGGACATTTTAGACCTGGATTTATAATAAAGATTAACAGGTGCGCCCAGGAGGGCTTGTACCTCCTCCAGACCGCGAGGGGGCGTCCGCCCTGGTTATGTTGGGGGCCTCGGGTAAAGGGCTTGGAAGCCCAGCCCTGTAGGGACCCGTGGCCACCGCCAGGCGGCGCTTGAATATCCCGGGAGCCCAGCACTTCCGCCACACCAGGAAGTGCTGGGGGGAAGACGACAGGGGACACCCGGACAGCTTCCGGGTGCTCAGCCAGCACTTCCGCCACACTGGGGCGTGGCTACGGAGGAATGCCGGGAAGCTGCTGGAGCCCATCCGGAATCCCATTTAAGGGGCAACCTTCCTCCAGTCATCGGCAGAAGTCGGGTGGAAGAGGACGGAGCTGGAGGGAGAACTAGAGGCGGCCAGGAGAAAGGCAGTGGAACTGAGAGGCCTGGACATTGGGGGAATCGGTGCAAGAGGCACTGGGGTTTGTGCACTGTAAATATTATTAGAAATAAACATGTGTTGGGTGAAATATGATGTCCGTCTGTGTGTGTCCGGGCCAGCGTCCACACAGGGCATTCAGTTGTAAGCTTTAAGCCACCAGCATCTTCTGCTAAGATATTTGCTAGCTACACCTTACTTTTGCTTTTCAGCTCCCAGTTGTGATTTTCCATTTTTTATAAGACTAAATGATCTTTTGACTGCTCTTGTTTGAATTTTTTAGTTTTGACTTTAAACTTTTGTTCTCTGGTTCTGTCTTTTCAATTGCGGACACTGTTTTCTCGAGTTTTGGATTTTCTGTTTTTTTCCTTTCATGATAATTTTGGATAATCATTATTACTTTATTTATTTTGCATTTACTTTTATTATTTAGCATTTTTAAATTTCATTCTTTATTTTAGACATTGCTATTTTCAGACATTTTACTTTTGTTTTGGATTTTTTTTCTTTATTTAATATATTTCTATTAAATATATCAAATATTCTGCCACAGATGGGTGAGAGGTTCTAAGATATGAAACACAGATTGCCATATGAGACAAAATTTGTTAACCCTAAGTGCCTAGAAATGAATTACTAAAGTCAAAACACTAATTAGAGTTTTTGATTAAAAAAAATCAACAGCAAGAGTTGATACATCAAAGTCCTAAATACTGTTATGAATTTTTATTTTAGTTTTATGTTTAGTTATATACTGTGCTTAAAGTGGGTCAGTATTCACCGGCAGTCCATACCGACACTTCCCAGTTCTCATTTTGAGTGTCTACACTTTAGCCCATATAATAAAATGAAACTTCTTTAGATACCAAAAATGTGTTGGGAAACTAGAAGGCTGCCATTTAATCAGGAGGAAGAAAAAAGGATGAAGAATAAATAGCACAAAAGGGTGTTTGAATGAGAATGAAAGCAGTGCTTCTGAGTGATCTGCTCAGTCACGTTGAGTCTTATTAAATGACTGCCTCTTTCTGCAGCCAGTCAGTACTGAAGTGCTGATTCCCAAAGGGGAGGGGGCTTGGACATGGAGAAATGGAAGTTCCATCACTCATCCTCCAGCCTGCATCCCTCTAAACTGCAGATGGAAGAGAAGTTTGCGTTAGCAAGAGCACCCCCTCTTGTTTCTGTGGTGGTGTTGCTTACCTGACTGGGGCCATGAAGATGTCTCCTATTCGTGCCTGCTTGACGCCCACATCAAACCCATATTTAGAACAACAATCTGTAATTTCTTAGAGCTATCACACTTCTGAGGGGGACTACAAACACCTCACCCCTCTCTGCCCACCATGCCAATCTTCCCTATGCTTTCTGTACATCAGCATACAATCAGACCTCCAAGGGGAAAACTCCCTCGCTAACTGAAATTGTTTCAGTTGCCATCAGCCAAAACAACATGGAGTACCAGCAGTTCTTCTGGTTATATTGCATATTATGCTGTTAATCATACTTATTGTCTTTATGTGTTTATTATTTTTTGTTTGTTGTGTTAATAATGTGTTTAGTTATGTGCCGTGTCTACATAAGATAGAGTTTTCCATGGTCAGGGCCACCATGACATACAGCTAGTCTTGAGTTTTATTGTGGAGGCATCTTGTATTGAATCAGAATGAGACAGCAGAGTTTTCTTAAATGAGCTGCAATGAAAGATGAAACATGGGTGAAAAAACTGGCAAGAGTTGTAACGAGAAAAGACAGATGATAAAACATCAATTTTTAAAATGGAAACCAAAAATCAACATCTGGAAAACCAGAAAAATGTCACCAAGAATAGAAAGGTCAGAATAAAACAATTCACACCATAAAAAACGTTTTGTGGACATTTTCCTGTTTTGTTTCTGGGTTGCCTTTTTAGGCACACCTTTGTAGCCCCTTTTTGAGATATTTGTCTATTTAATTATTCTTTACAATAAATCTTCATTATTTTTTTCTGAAGAGCCAGAGTTTTAACATGGTTATTCTGTCTCTTGATTATTCCTTTGATTTTCTAAAGATAAAGGAGAGTTTTTTTGCTAGGCTTTCCTCTTTTTGTGCCAGTGTTGACTGAAGTCAACTTAATTTTAGGGGGAAAGTCCATTTTTGAATAGTAGTCCTCAATCATAGACTTAGATTATGGAAGCATGGCCTCAATTTCTGCTATTTTACGACTGGATATTTTCAACAAACAAATACAAAGTTTGCAAAGGTTTTTGGAACCCACAGTCTCAATAAATCAGAAAGTGCATGATGTCAAAAATGTGACGGTATAAAGGTTAGCGCCATGTGCTTCTGGCTACTCCTGAATAGAAACACTGTGGCAACAGGTAATAAAAATGATATTTCCCACATAAAATGATAATAGCACCACAGAAAGGCATGAAATATTGTAAATCTCAAGAAAGGCACTTTACAGATGAGAATTAAAAATACAATTTGTTTCTCCAATTTTTACAACCTCAAATAAGACCAAAATGATCTTAAAAAGGGTCCAGGCAATGCTAGGGGTTTGGCAGTTCCCTTTCTCGTGTCCAGCACTACAATCAGCTGATGCAGGGACCTGACTTTTGTTTTCGATCTCCAGATCACTTGTATGAAAATTGAAGTTTGATAAGTCATAGTCCAATTCAGCAATAATTTCAAAAAATAAATAATACGCACAGAGTAATTTGCTTTGTGCATTTCGCCCAATGTCAATTCCATTCTAGACATTACTTACTCTGCGCTACTCAAGCAGACGCAGGGTTTCATTGTCAAGACAATGAGTCTAACAGTCCTCCAGGCTTTATCAACATTTACAGCTTTCTTTCGCCCTCTGCTCCTGATATCCATCCTCAACCCCTTGTGTCAAAAAAAGGTCGACATCCACCCTAAAAGAGTTAATAATTTTTTTTTCTTTAGGACCTAAAGAAATGTGTAGTCTTTGAGTCAAGTATTTAGGCCTTTTTAGGCCTTTGGGAGTTTGTTAAGCCTTACTCGTAACACACATTCCCATTCTTCTGGAAGGATGTTACCACAAAGGACCATTTCTTCACCTGCTCTTTGACCTTGCAATATACACTATAATTCAGGATAAAAATCAAGCCATGAAGTTCAAAAAACTCTTTGTAGACCTTCCTGGTAAAACTGAAGTGAGGCATAGTTCAGGTCTAGAGTGTAAAACCATTTCTGAAGCTTTTGAGTGTTTCTAGGAGCACGATGGCCCCAATCATTGTGAGAAGAAATTTGGATTGTTTGGAATCACCAGGGGCCTCATGTATAAAGGATGCGTCCGCACAGAAATGTTGCGTAAAAACTTTTCCACGTTCAAATCGCGATGTATAAAACCTACACTTGGCGTAAAGCCACGCACTTTTCCACGGTACCTCATACCTTGTCGTACGCAAGTTCTCCGCTCGGTTTTGCAGACTGGCGGCAGTGTCAAAGCAATGCTACTGTTCCTGTGTGATTACTCATTATTTTCCTGACGCAGCTTTATAAATACACTGAAACTAACCGCATATTGTTTATTAGCTTAATGCATCTGATTGTAATTAACTTGTAACAATATAATGGTCCAGGGAACAGCCATAGTATTCCAAATACCATAACTGCTTTAGTGTTGTTACTCTCACTTCTCCTTCTTCTTCTTCTTCTTCTTTCAGCTCCTGCCGTTAGGAGTTGCCACAGCGGATCATCTTTTTCCATATTACTCTCACTGCACCACTCGGAGTATTTATATCACTGTATCTGAGTGTGAATCACAGCAGCAGCTGATCGGAAAGAGAATTATCGGTATACAGCTTCAAGGACACGCTGTCTCAGCCACTGCAAAACGTTTTAAAGCCTTTCCTGTACAGACCTCGGGTTCAGAAACAGTTTCATCCCAAGAACTTTAAATGCACTCAATCAATTGCTCCTTGTACTGTTTGTACTTATAAGTACAATCACCACTGTAAACTTGCACTATAGTTATAATATTGCACAACCTGAGCCACTTTATAAAGCGTATTTACATATGATGACATATCATTTTTAAGGTGAAATGCAGCAAAATATGTTTATTAAATTATACAGATAAAACTTTAACTTCATTTAAATAATCTATATTCTTCACTGGGAGTGTTGTGAAGGATAGAATAATTAAACATGTACTACGAAGATATTTCAATGTTCCTTAAACGTTTTGAAGAATCGGCTAAGCTTACAGATGGCTTAACTTCTATTACAGAGCTGATTGTATGGCATCGGTTACTTGGGAAAGAAAAGCACTGACTGCAGTGACGGCTACGCCAATATATATTGAATATAAAACAGAAAGAGAAAATAACAACACAGCTAAAATTTCGACAAATTTCGCAAAAGTTAAATGCTTGTGTCATGAGCACGAGGCGGCTATGCAGTGTCTGCAACGGACGTGGCCATCCACCGTGCATAAGCTACCTTACTGACATTGGCGGGCGAGGGGCCACCGATTCTTCCTCTGCCCAGTGCCACCACAAGCCTAGAGCCGCCCCTGAGTACTGCTGCAATAAATTATTTCATCGAAGTGAAACACATGTTTAATAACGTGCTTTAACTCCTATCATCATGAAAATGATATCACGTATACATCTCAGTATTTTAGTTATTCAGAGAGCTGTAATATTACGAATGTAATGGATTCTGTGTCCAGTTGGAAGAAGAGAGCCAGTTTAAGAAGCAAGTAGTGATTCACACACATAGCACATAGAAGATCAAATACAAAACAAAGCATTTAACGTGCTACTTTAATTACGATGTGATTTGAGAAACTGGTTAATTAAACGATTTTAAGATGAAGTTTATGATGTTCTACTTTAATGACAAAATAAACTACGTGATTAAAGTGGAAATGTCGAGATTGAAGTTGACATTTCGTGCTTTTTCCCCACTGTGCCTTTTTTTCTCTGTACCCTAATAAGCTTTCATATGACACTCAGACAGTGGGCTACAACTCGGCTTTTCACGGACTTTGATATGTGACTTCTTTTTATTTCCGCACTCTGCGATTTTGTGAATGTGAGCTTTCAAGTTTCTCCAACACGCTATGTCACTCGATCAACTTCCTTTTGTTGATTATACCACGGTTTATTTGAACAAATAGTATGTTTTTCCTTTGCCTCCACTTGGTATTCGCTGAAATTCTTATATTTTCCCCCGTGCTTTTCCCATTGTCTTTTCACAGAAGGCTGAGCTTAAGGGCGATTTATATTGATTTGCATATTCAAAGAGGAGTAATTCTGGGAGGAGTTGGGGCGTTACATAAAGCGCGTGCACGAGCGTTACTTTTTGCGCTGATCGGGATTTATGTAGCGGAAGAACGTGGAAGTTGGAGTATGTACAGATTCCTGCATCTGGATTTTTCTGTGCGTAAGCACATTTCAGCTTTTGCTTACGCCATGTTATAGTGCGAGTTCTACGCACGGCGTTATACATGAGGCCCCAGGACTCCTCTTAGTTGGCCATCTGGTCAATCTAAGTAACTAAGCAAGAAGAGCCTTGGTCTGGGAGGTGACCAAGAACTCACTGGTCGCTCCAACGGAGCTTTAGAGGTTTTCAGCTGAGATGGGAGAACCTGTCAGCACTCTGCAGCACTCCATCAATTAGGCATTTATGGTAGTGTGGGGGCATTTAAAGATCTTTAAGAGCATGAGGAAAAAAGAGTCTGTGGTCTAATGGGTCAAAAACTGATCTCCTTAAACAGAACTCTGAGCACTTTGTCTGTCAAAGATTTTCAGACCTCGCCTAAAAAAAAAGATACAGCAGTCTCAGAAACATCCTGCTTTCCCACTCTGCTCCAAGCATGCTTAAACTTAGTAGACAAAACAAACTATGACACTGAGTACTCATTTGGAATGAAATCCAGCAGCCCTCACATCTTTTTTTCTATTTTGGCAAAATGTGTGTGTTATGCAATCCATAATGCGGTAGAAAATTTGACCAACCAGTCATTATCCAATAATTCATTGCATACACTTAACTTAACAGATTTGTTTGGCTTTAGCAAATACAAATTAATATTTTCATCATGCTTTTACCACTCAATGTGGCCATCCAACGGAGAACAGGATGTCTACTCAAAGTTTCTTCTGTGAACAACTAGCGCACAGTCTTGTCTGTTGACGGCCTTCACAATTCTGCCTGGCTGAGTTACACACGGGCAGAGCCAAGGGCTTTCCATTTTAATTGCCAATAAATCAGCATGTCCTCCTCCCTCCCTGGCAGTCCCTCACAATCAGCTTTTCAGGCAGAAAATGAAGTGACTGACTTCTAAAGTGTGCACGAGTGACAAAGCCTGCTTGCTTGTGTGTGTGTGTGTGCGCGGGCGCTTTCTGCCCAGTTGGAGATAAGAACAATGACAATGCAGCCCACTGCGTGCAACTGCACAGCAGCTAATAAAAACACTTTATTAATGGCCGCCTCTTCTAGTTCCCAGGCTGTTGATTGCTGGAGATCATGTGCTATTCCACTATATTTAGATGCTGCACGATAAAATCATCTTCATACAGTACCAACATTTGACTGATAACATGGCTGATGTCCAGGAGGTTAGATGGTAAAGGGTACCCTGCTGCCAAACAAAATTGTTCATAAACAGAAAAAAGTGCCTCTTATAGGCACTGTTACAGTGGCACACCAACATTTCTAGCTGGCTCAGAGAAAAAAAAACTAGAGAATACAAGAGAAGTGTGATGCCTACAAAGCTTATATTATCTGTAATAATATTCATGTAATGACTGAGCAGCATGCTTGCTTCCTTTCCATCCATCCATCCATCCATCCATCTCTCCATCCATCCATCCATCCATCCACCCATTTTTCCAGTGGATCACCTCTCAAAGTCACATCCTATCCTGGCAGATACAAGAGAGGAACAGGTCTTGACCAAGATGCCAGTTTATCACAGGACACACTCAGTTACACTGTCACTCCAACTGGGTTGACACCTCATGTAATGTCTTTTGACTGTGAGAGAAACCCATAGGAACACTGGGAAAATATACTGCTCATAAATGGCACCTTGACTGCCATTAGGTAGTGGGATGAAATCCTTGGACCCTTTGTCAGACCCTATGCTGATGCAGTGGGTCCTGGGTTCCTCCTGGTGTACAACAATGCCCAGCCTCATGTGGTGAGAGTATGCAGGCAGTTCCTGGAGGATGGAGGACTTGATACCATTGATTGGCCCCCATGCTCTCATGACCTGAATCCAATAGAACACCTCTGGGTGGGACATTATGTTTTGGTCTCATTAGAAGCATGCCCCCCAAGACATTTTCAGGCATGCATACAAGCATGTGGGGGCCATATAAACTACTGAGTATGATTTGGAGTTGCTGCAATGAAACTTCAACAAAATGGACTAGCCTACCTCATCATTTTTTAACTTTGATTTTCGGGGTGTCTTTGAATTCAGCCCTCTGTAGGTTGATAAATTTCATTTCCATCAAACGATGTGCCATCCTTTTGTTCCTAACAAATTACCCAGTCCATAGCAGTATAGATATCCAGCAGGATTTTTTTCTCATTGAGATCTGATGTGTTTTCAAAGTGTTCCCTTAATATTTTTGAGCAGTTTATAGTGAGAAGTCAAGCAAAATGACACCTTTTATTGGCTAACTAAAAAGATTACAATATGCAAGCTTTCGAGGCAACTCAGGCCCCTTCTTCAGGCAAGATTGGCTTTTTACGTAGCCAATAAAAGCTGTCACTTTGCTTGACTTCTCACTATATTCATAATTGGATAACACTGTACAACACCCTAGTACTATGAGCAGTTTATATAAATTGTACACAGGCTCAGTTTAGTTTGTAATGGAGGGAGAAAAGCTAACCATTGTACCATCGTGTTGTTAGTAATGCCATCCAAAACTTACATATCTTAAAGGAATACTCCACTTAAAAATGAAATTTTTTGATATGTTACCTATCTCATACCACTTGCAGTGACGGCATAGGAAAAATTTTAATATGTTTTTATTGAGAATATGATAAAAACACTTTCTGGTAGAATAAGCATCAATGAAGACCAATGCTGGACCACAGCAAACAATATCAAGTGCCCATGAAGAAATTTCACCTTACACATGTCTCATAATCCACACGTCAAGTCATTCAGTTGTATGCATTGTGGCCGGGTGCCAGGAATGTCAGACTGATGTATCAAAATTTGGGGCACCAACTGGGCTGTTCCATTTACTATTAAAGTGAACAAAAAGTAAAACCCATCTTGGATCATTGACCTGTATCTCGGGCCATAAACAACAATAAAATATAATACTTCGTGAGGTCACTTTCTATGAGGAGCTCCATTAAATGGTTCAGTTTTGAATCAAAATGGCGTTCTCTTCTGGGAGTCTGGGATTCTTATGGATGGGGGACTGTAAAGGGAAGAGTCAGGTGCCCTCTCTGTGGAGAGAGAAGGAGAAGACAATGTTAGCAATAGCATCCCCATCAGATAATCCCAGCAGATTATTACATACCTTGACAGAGCCCGTAAGGAGATCCTTATGGCAGCTTTCAATGGGCAAAGCACCTAGGGTTTTGGCTAAAAAAATTGTTAAATAAATACTTCTGAAAATAAAAGCAGTGCTCCCACAGGAAACGCTTTTGAATTAAAGACAGGACTCTTGACAGATGAATGAGGAGAACAAGTGGGTCTTCAGTTCTAAAGCTCAGTTTTGTGGAATGCGTTCCTCCTGTGTTAACTGATTTTCCTAAAGAAGTTATTTAACAGTATATTACCAACAAATGCATGTGTTTTGCCCAATGTAAGCTTATGACTGGATGACGTGACATAGAGTGGACACAGAAGGTATTCAGACTCCCTGATTTTGTGTTGTATATTTAATTTTAAATGAATATATTTGCCATTTTTGCCATCATTGTGCACTCAATAACCATACTGACTAAGTAAAAACACACAGAAATGTTTGCAACTGTAAAAATATTTATAAATATTCAGACTCTTTGCTGTGGCACTCCAAATTGTAGTCTGGTCGATCCTATTTGATTTAATTATTCTTGAAATGTGTCTAAAACTTAATTGGAGTTCACCAGTGGCAAACTGAATTTATTGGACATCATTAAGAAAGGCACACACCTGTGTATATGAGGTCCCACAATTCACACGGCATGTCAGGATAAAAACCAAACTATGAAGTCCAAGGAACCCTCTGTAGATCTTCATGATACAATTGTTATGAGGCATAGAACAGGGCAAGGGTGTGTTTGAAACGATTTTTAATGCTTTGAGTGTTCCCCGTGGCCTCAATCACTGTGAAACAGAAGAAGTCTGAAACCACTATGATTCTCCTAGAGTTGGCCATCCAGTCAAACTGAGAAACTAGGTAAGAAGGGTCTAAGTTGGGGAGGTGACCAAGAACCAAGTGGACACTCTAACAGAGCTTCAGAAGAACGTTGCTGAGAGAGAAGAACCTGTTGGACTGATGACCGTCTCAGCAGCACTGCATCGAACAGCTAGATGGAAGACACTCTTTAGTAAAAGGCATGTGACAGCCCACTTGGAACTGAGAGCATAAAGAAAGACATTCAGTGGTCTAATGATATAAAAGTTCTCCTTGGGCAGAACTCCAAGCACTTTATCTGGCAAAGACCAGGCACTTCTCATCACCTGTCTAATACCATCCCTACAGTGAATCATGGTGGTGGAAGCAAACTCAGGCCTAAAAAGCTTATAGAAACTTAGCCAAGAAGACTCAAAGCTGTAATTCCTGACAAAGGGGCTTCTACAAATTTCTGAAATAAGGGTCTGAATGCTTATATAAATAAGAGATTTCAGTTTTGGATTTTTAATAAACTAGGGGGCTTCACCCCCTGCTCGCTTCACTTGCCAACCCCCCTGGCCTGCACCATGCGCCAGTCACTTTGCGTCTCTGCTGCTCGCGTATGTGGATTTCACTTTCACCAAACATCAAATCTTTTAATTCTTGCGGATAAGCCTCTTCATTAGGAGGAAACACTGCTTTTCCCTGATGGAAACATGAATTTAGACGATCTACAAGTCTCCGACTTAAAGTTTAAAGTCAAACAATATCTACATACTTCTGTCATATCACCTATGTCCATATATTTAATCTCTTTTCACTGTTCCGTTATTTCACCGAGTAATAATTTCCGTTTGTTAGTGCTAATGCGATCTTTATTATCAGTTTTTAGAGACTTTCAAAGTTTAGTACTTTCATACTCTCTAACCTGCTTTGCATGTGTATCACGCCAATGTTTTTGAACCTCTTTACGATGTTCTACTTTGTCTTCTACTCTTCATCTTTTATTTCCAACCCTACTTGGAGCTGAGAGTGCATTTAACTGAATAAGAGGTGATTGGACCGTGGGCATGGCTTTAAATGTTTGAGAGGAGGGCGAGACTTGACAAAATCTCTTGGCAAAAAGTTTTGTCTCGCAGGACCTGAAATTATCTCCGAAAAAGTCTCACCCCAGGATTTTCTTTTATGATAGAGAGATTTGCAAACCTTTCTGAAAACTTGTTTTCACTTGGTTATTTTGGGTTACTTAGTGTAGGCTGATGGGCAAAAATGGCAATTTATCCTTTTAAAATGAAATCAACAGCACAATAAAGTGTACAAAAAGTGAAGATGTCCAAATACTTTCCAAATCCACCGCATGAGTTATGTGACATGGGTAATGTGAGATTTTTTCATAGACATGTTGTTTGCTGTGGTCCAGCATTGGTCTCTATACAGGTAGACTCTCATTCTGTCAGCAAGTTTGTTATCTCAATTCTGCATGAGATTACAAATGTTTTTTGGCCATCACTACAAATCACATGGGGTAGAATCATAACAAATATTATTTGTGGGTGGGACTTTTGTTTAACTGCTGCCTATTCAGTTTTTATGTGAACTGAATTTACTTGTATTGGAGAACTGACGAGTAAAAATAGTGTGAATACATATGAAGCAGTAAATTAGGATTTCATGAAGATGGACATTTACTTAATCAACATTTATGTAAAAGACACACAAAACATTACTTTACTGGTAAGCCAGGAAAAAAAATAAGGATACACTAGGTAAGGGTTGGGGTGTTATTGACAGACAAAAAGCGATAGAATCACAAACAAACTGGTAGAAAGCTTTGGTGTAACAGAGACAGTAGTAAAGGGGGGCAACAAGACCTCCTGAGGAAGTTTAGATAGTCATAGACCTAAAAAGAAGGTTGTGGTTTCACATACAGAGGCATGGGCTGTAAGAAACAGACTGTGAAAAGGAGAGTGTTTAACAGGTGACAACAGACTAGGAGGAACATGGAGCCAAATTGACACCCTTGAATGACAAATGTGTGCACCCTGACAACATGACATTTGTCGTGGCTGCAGGGGTCAGAGAGTCTTGCTTCAATGAGAAGCTCAGATGTTTCTCCACCTCAGCAAAATGCCTGTGTTTTCAAGTTGCAAATTCAGCTACTACCCTTAATTGTGTAAGCAATGTCCATACTTCAGTCAACTACCCTTCAGATGAATACCCAGATGACATGAGTATTGATTGGTGGGCTTTGTACACATTTTAACAAGTGGAAATGTTCTCAAAAAGCATGATAGCTGTGAGCAGATTCTCTTAAAGTGACACAGTTGTCCTGTTGTCCTTTCATTTTCTGAACCTGTTTGTTTTTTAGAACGTAATGGTGCAGCATCAGTTACAAGTTTTGAGTCAACCCTGACAAGCTGTCAGTGAAATATTAAACACAACCACTAACAATGAGCCATCTTCGAGTTGAAAGTTAACCTAACAATCTTGTCTTTGAGATATGGGAGGAAAACAGCTGGGAATATAACAAGTCCGCACGAACAGCAAACAAATTAGAATGAAACCGGGCTCTCTGAGCTGTGCCACTGTGCCACATTGTAATCATGTTGAATGAAAAGCTGCTGTAAAATGGTAAGGGCAGCAACTCCAAAATCTGTTTAACGGAAGGGGTAGCAGTCATGCTAACTGCAATCAATTTCGGATTAATTTTAGCTTTTTCAAAGTTGGATGTGATCCTGGCGATAAACAATGGATATTACTGTTGTGAAAACTGGGCGTGACCACATGTCTGTAATGCACAGTAAATTTATGCTTAAATTGGCTTTCAATACTAATGAAGTACGGTGTTATTGTGTTTTAGGTATGGCACAGTGTGTGGTATCTGACACAGTAAACTGAAGACGTGCTGATCTTCACATGAGACATATCTTTGGGTTTCTGTTCTCGATTCAAGTAGAATGGTTGTTTGCAAAAGTGATGAATGATGCTGTGGGTGGCTATGAGACGTTTGCCATCATTGTCACCAAAGTATAATGGGAGTTAAACAAAAACACACTGCACTCTTCATCCCTCAAATGTTTACTGTTCTTTTAAATACCACTGACACTAAACTTACACAATGGGCAATCCCATACACTCTGCTGCCACTTTGACAAAGTTTTCTGATCATGCTTTTGCTGAATTTGTTTTAGGTTCTGGTACATTTTGGCATTGATTTATATGGTTTTAAAATATTTTTTCTATGTATAGTAGTGTCACTTTTGAAATTATTTCACATCTTATGGAATGCCATATTGTTTTTATTATGGATGTCATGATATGTGACCATTGCTACTACATTGCTAAGCTTGAGCACTGAAAATGTGTGACGCATTATGTTAGTTATCAGATACCTCCTGGTAAACAAGATTATGGATATTTTAAATTGAAAACTCTCTTTCTTGTTGTGCGTGTTATCGTGAAAGTCTTTTTTTAGTTTTTACCCCATCGTAGTATTCCTGACTTAGATTTTATGGGTTGTATTTTGAACTTCATCGAATTTAGGGTTGGTTTTCTGACTTTGTTTAACGTTTCTCCTTGTTTGGTATTCTCTTTCATCTTTCCCTTTCTAGACAGTGGCACATTGCTTCAACTGTTTGTTAGGAACATCTGCCATACAGTGTCTGTATGTTTTAACCTTATGCTAAAATCGTTTAAATTCACTTTTCCCTTCCCTCATTAAGCAACACTCAATAATCCAGAATGACAAAGCAAAAACAAGATTGTATAAATCTTCACAAACGTATTAAAAATAAAAAAACTGAAATATCACATTGGCACAAGTATTCAGGCCTTATCGCTATGACGCTTGAAATATGGCTCAAGTGCATCCCATTTTGTTCATCATCCCTCAAATGTTTCTAGAACTTGTTTGAAGTCCACCTGTGGTCATTTCAATTGACTTCACATGATTATGAAAGGCACATACCTGTGTATTGATGTTCCCACAGTTGATAACCAGAGCTAAAACCAAGCCATGAGGTCATAGGAAATACCTGCAGAGTTTAGAGACAGGACTGTCAGGATGATCTGGGGAAGGCTACAAAAGTTCCTGCAGCACTGAATGCTCCCAAGAGCTCAGCTGCCTGCATAATTCTTTAGTGAAAGAGGTTTGGTACAACCATGTCTCTTCCTATAGCTGGCCTCCTGGCCAAATCAAGCAATAGTGAGAGAATGACCATAGTAAGTTATGTGACCAAGAACCAGATGGTCACTCAGGCTGAGCTGCAGAGAACCTGTGTGGAGATGGAAGAAACTTCCAGAAGGACAACCATCACTGCAAGGCTCCACCAATGTAAGTTTTATGGTAGAGTTGCCAGTTGACACATGGAAGCCCACTAGGAATTTGCAAAAAGGCACCTAAAGGACTCTCACAATTGACAAATAAGATTATCTGGTCTGGCCAGTTTGGCCTCAATTCTAAGTGTCACATCTGGAAGAAACAATGCATTGTTCTTCACCTGTGCAATATCATTCTGAAGACCACCGATTTAGGCTTAATGAAGAGTGGACAGACAGAAGCTCCTCCTCAGTAAAAGATACATGGAAGCCCACTTGGAGTTTACGAAAAGGCACATAAAGGACTCGCAGGACACGAGAGACAAGATCCTCTTGTCTGATGAAATCAAGATTAGTGTCATGTCCGGAGGAAATCAGGCACCTACCTACCAACTACCTACCGTCCGTCTAATTTGATGAATTTGTCTTTTTTGCCAAAAGTTTTAAAATTAGGGTTTTGTCCTAAAAAGGACAGTTGGAAACGGATGAGGAAATAGAAGAGAGTAATTCCAACTAAAAAAGTTGTCAGAAAACAGGAGAAGGTTTGTTAACAAAAAGTCAAAATACCAAAATAACAAAAACTAGTACATGAGATAGGAATCAGTAAGTCAGTAAAGGCAGAAATAATTCAAAGCTGTTGTTGATTAAAAATGAGTCCTAACCACAAAATTAAATGTGGAATAGTGATTATTTTCAATGGAGAGAATCCAAAAACTCAGACATTGTAGTTTTTATGGTGTCATATTTTATACCGACAATGCAATAACACCAGAGTGTGTGATATGCACGTGACCAGGAACTGCACCTAATGGTGACGCACATGAGAAAACAATGCTAGGTAATGGAATCTGTAATAAGTCAAAATGGTGGTGAAAACAAAAATACAATTTTCAAAAATAAGAACAAATATTACGGAAATGAATGTTATGATTCTTAGTAAATCACAACAATATCACGCTCTGATTCTGTACATTAACAAATATTTGTATGCTTGTTTAACGAATGGTTAATTCCCATTATGGGATTTTTGAGATGCTGAATCAAATTTTTGTATTTAATTGTATTAAAGAAATTTTTTCGGTTGTTAGGAAAAATTTTATATCACTTTTATTGTCATTTTGTCTTTCCCTGGACACCGCCACTTTGTGTTGCTATGGTAAATGGTCCTGAGGTTACATGCTTAATGTTAATCTGTACACCACTATAAGAATTGGCACATCAGATGTGTGACTATCCGAGTTTGTGGATACTCAAGGAAAAACAACCTTCATGAGTGCATCAGTGTTACCTATTGCTTTCTATTTCCTCATTTCGATTCTTTAATTAGTGATTTGGCTGTGACAAAAGATAAGGCTGAGTTTTTAGTTTTGATTCCCTACTTATGTTTTCTTTCCTGGTCATCCCTTTAAACATGGTAGCCTTTTCAAAGGTTTTCACTAGATTGGTTGTGAACTACGATAAACAACAATTACTGTCATACATATGTTAAATGTTTGTGATGATATTTTATTTATATCGGCTTCACTCAATCAACTTCCTTGCAAATGATACTGTTGTGACAAAAAAATATTTTTATAGGTCAATCTGGTAGGCCACAACACCAGGAATAATCCTTTCTACAAACAGCAGTTTAGAATAAGAAGATAGAGGGAGAACAAAAAAGGTTTGGGAGTCTGTCCAGTCACCCTGTTTAATACAAAAAACAAGAGAAAACCAAAAAGAAAAGTTTGATAAAGTAAAGTTACAGTAAAGTGAAAAAAAAGTAATCACGTGTCTCTCATTCTATGATGCCTAGGCTTTTATGGGTCTTTTTAAACCTGTTCTCTTTTTGTTTTGAATGTCTCCTCTGGGGGCTCCATCCCTGTTAGAAACAGGTTTGTCAGTTAGTGTTGGTCCTCAGTACCAACGTTCTTTAAATGGATCTTTGGATGGAAGTGTTGGGACCTCCTGGTGAAAATAATGTCAAAGAATGAGACTTGTCCGCCATTCTTACCTGAGCCTAGTACAGTAGATGTTCCATATGTGCATGTTTGCAACAGCAGCTACTCCTGGCAGATCATGTACTGTTTCTGCCTACAATGCTGTTAGCATCATTCTGAGACATCAGCTACCCTCCAATCCATACCAAGACATTTCTTCACTGGAGACGCAGCTGCCCAGTACATGGTTTGATGTGTCAGTGAACACAGTTTTTCACTAGTGTGAATAATTATTGTAAGATGCTTATATTTTCAGCCACTGGGGATTTAGCTGATGCTTTGCACTACCATATAAATTCTACAGAAATTGCTCCATTGCTTTGGCTTGGTAGTTATTTCTCGTTTCTGTGGCACCTGGGATAAACAAGAGTTTTCATGCAAAATGAGCCAATATAAATGTAATGATTGCACGGAGCAACAGTTTTTTTAAATAGTACTAGAACTAGAAGATGGTTCACAAGAAATAAGTAGGCAAGGTCAAAAATAGCAAGACAAGATTTAATTGCATAGCCTCAGATATGAGATTGTAACATCCACGCTCACACTCGGTCCGAATATAGCCACGTCAAACTGCAACTTACCCCTCATAGCCACCCACCCTCCAGTCAAGTTCTACAGTCGATGGTAAAAAAAACAAGATGGGCACATATTAATAAAAATTAATATATTGGAAAAAGAATGAAATATAACATAGAGAAATCTCCCGTATTACCTGAACCTGATGCAGGTACAAATATATACAGCGTTAGAGGAAAGAAGAAATACACCCGACACAGCCCTGGCCTCCCTTGTCCTCCTCTTGACTTTACCAGAAAACATCTATAATTTACAAAACGACAAACAAGCATTCATATACACAAAAAAGTCCAAAGAAAGGCATGGATTCAAACAGTCCTACTTCAAAGTATGAATTAACAAAGTCTCACCAATAACTCCTGTTTAGCAGCCCAACAGCCTGGGAAATGGATGATGAAAAAGTCTACCTTACTGCCGTGTGTAACCGAATAAGCAGTGACGGTCTGTGGATGACTTCGATGAAAAATAGCAGTGCTTGATGGGGTGTATAACGGCTGTCTCATGCTTCCATTCTTTGTTCTTCTTCTTCCCATGCTTTTAAAAATGCGTTGTCTTAGCTTATAATGTACACAACCCCGGAATTAAACAAGAAACACCACCACCTAAAGGGTCAAGTGCAGTGCTTGGAGACGTCCTTGGCAAAGTAGCAAAGAAACTCTTTTTCAGGTATACATACATTTTATACGCAAAAAAGGTCAGACAAACACAACATTAAACAAACATGATTGACATTTGATGTATTCCCCGCTACAAGATACCAATCGTAAGTAGAGAATAGTAGAAAGATTGTCAGAAACAAAAAATAATTAATAGAGTGAAAGCCAAAACTGCTGTGTGGGGAGCTTCTAATTAAGAAAATCCCAAAATACTGCCTTCAAAGTACTTTGGGCATACCTGTAGGCCCTCAAAATGTGTAACTGGCCAGCATACTTTAAAATCCTAACACTGTTTCAAAAAAAGCTCCACAAGAGGAAGAGTCTGTCAACGTTCAGCTTGTGTAGAGAAAAGGGAAAACAAAGATTCATTATAAAATAAAAAGATTCACTACACAGAAATGCTCTGTAGCAGAAGAAGCTCAGAGGAACACAAAAGGCACAGAAGGAGTTGCTTTTAAAAATTAGCAATCCAGTGGCAAACAAGCACCTATCCGCAATTCCAAAAATAGCAAAGTAGGTCAAAATACAGGAATCAAAAAAAAAAAAAGCATAGCAATAACCAAAGAGAACTCACTAACACTGAAGCGCACACGATGTACCACCAGGAATTGTGTGTTCATTCAGCCTTCATTGGGCTGAGGGCAGTCCCTTGAGGATGATGGACAGGTGACCCCGCCTCTTGGGGAACCACCCACAAGATAAAAAAGAACATGGTCAAACAATGGATGCACAGAAATTAAATAATATACAAAACTAATAAAAAACACAGAATAATGTCAATCATAAACAAATAGCAATTTAAGCATAAACAAAAGAATCAAACATGAACAAAAAGCCATAAAAAAGGAATATTAGCACAAAGCAGGGGAGGAATCCTGACTGGAACAACAAAAACATTAAAACATAAAAAAAAAAAAAAAAAACAGTTGATAGGTATTAGGTTATATCCACAAACTTGAATGATGAACACTCCATTATTCCAGCTTATGTGTCATCAGGCTGATTAATTAATTAAATAATTATTGCATTTGTATAGTGCTTTTCTAACCAACTTAAAGTGCTTTGCCAAACCTCTTCAACAATCACCAATGTGTAGCATCCACCTGGATGCTGCAATGGAAGCCATTCTTGTGTCAGCAAGCTCACCACCCATTAGCTATTTGGTTGTGAAGGGGTGAGAGAGATAGTTAGCCTATAAGGAACAGGGGGATGTTTAGGTGTTTTATTGGTTGGGAGACAGAATGACCAGACCTGGTAGGAAATTAAGCCAGGACATTGGAGTATACTCTACGCTTTTCCAAAGATCTTTTATGACCACAGAGAGTCAGGATATCAGGTTTATGTCTCATATGAAGGATGTCCCTGTCACTGCACTGTGGCATTGAGATCCACACACAGACCACAAGGCTAGTGTGCCCGGACGGCATCATCAGATGGCCAGCAGCAACCCTAGTGCTTGCAGTTGGCCTCCCATCCAGGTACCAGCTGGGCCCAAACATGCTTACCTTCAGGTGGAATACCTGTTCTAACACGCAGATGGCAAGGCTGCTGGATGATGTCACTCGGGAGATATTGCATGTGTCCCTAAGTACAGGTGCTCAAGATATCTGTGCCAATAACAAAAACAAGATGGAGCTGAGGGAGAGGGTATTTACTTTTAAATATCATTAACAAGGCCTCAGATTTAAAAAAAAAACAATGTGATGACCAGATTCCTTGATATTTAAAACACCCAAAACAACGTTTTAATAATTTTTAAAGGACAAGGAGAAACTGTAAAAAAATGAAGAATAAACTACCAACCATGACAATAAATCAATACTAGATATGCCAATACAAACCTTACACTGGCTTCACAGAAAGAGAGAAGAATGAATAAAAGACAGACTGTGTGACCTGGAGGATGTGCCACTGAGCCCCAAACTCCAGAAACAATCACACCAAGTCAGTTCTGAGTGCTAATAGATATTTTATTCACAATGCTTTTGTTTTTCAAAGTTCACAACACAATCTTCAGTGAATTCAGCACCTCCTTCAGCTCGTTCAGTTGAGTTTTGGCCTTTGCCTTCCAACTTTGACTTAGCCCTTAAAGCAAGACAGCTTCCTCTTATTCTAGACCCAGAAGTACTTCCAGAGTCATGGCCTTGCATAACCGAAGCACTTCCGGGTCATATGGAAGCTTCCCACACCAGGGAGGTGTGTTCTCAACAGCACCACCTGGCAGCACCCAAGGAACACAAAAGGGTCACTGTTGTGATGTAAGATTTTGCATATAACTTGATAAATGTTTTGTATGTCTTTATTTATAATTTTGGCGAAGCAATGTAATTTAGTGTTACTTTGGTGAGAGGCATTCGTGTTTGCCCCCCCGCTTACGACTTTTCTTTGTAATTTTACTACAGGATTTGGAGGATGTGTCTTAAACCAGTTTGATGAGTATTTCTTTGCTAAAGTCTTTCTCTCATCCCCCACATAAAGCCAGGTTAGTTTAACATATGGTTTTGGGGGGTTGCAGGTGTTAAGATGTACTATTTTCCCCCATTGGTCTGAGATATAGCTGTCTGGATTGGCTGTAGGGGTTGGACAGAAAACCTATAAATTTGCTTGCTCAACCACATTCTCTCTTACTAACATCTGAAAAGAAGTATCTCTCTCTTGCTAACCTGTAATGATGTAGAAGTATCTTTCTCTTGTTAACAACTGATGAAGACCATCACACCATGAACTGACAAGAACAGCACAATGAAGAGCACAGCTTCAGCCATATTAAGACAGGCTTGAGGCCTGTTCTGAAGAAAGCTGAGCACCAATGATGCCTTAACTAGAGACATTTTAAGTAACTACAAGTCTGTATGCCACCTGAGTTACACATCACCTTTTTATCGGGTTGTATGGGTGCCAATAGTCAAACATACTTTGCATTTTGTTATTATTTATTATTATCAATAATACATTCTTTTATGTGTAACTTAACTCCTGCTTGTCTTTTTACTACATCTAATTGCCTGAGGTTATAGATATAGAAGGGAAGGTGGGGATAAGTTATATACAGTGGTAAGTCTGTGAGATTAGGCATTCTAAGTCTACATATTAATAATACAATAGGGGAAAGTAGAGCAATATATATATATTACTCTACCAAGATAAAACAGTCTCCCTTCAAAACTATGAGTCCCAAGCAACCCTGTGGGTGTCGTGATTGGAGCCAAACCAGGGGAGCACTACCCTTTCTCATACTGGGGGATGAAATGTTCAGAAAACCCCAGTGCATCCATTAGTCTTTTTTCCTGACTGGGATGGGAATCAATGACCATCATGGCCAGGATGTGCCTCCTCTCATGTTGTCCTTCTGTTGTGGCCTCCTGGTCTGGCAAGGATTCACCCTCCATCCCAGTTGGGACACCAATCCATCCGCCATGGCACTTATAATTGACACAAAATAGAATGTCCACCAGCCATATGACTGGAGGTGTTCCATGTAAAAAAAGCTGATGTTTTCTAAAAAACCAGACGAGATAAAGGATGGGACACATATTCATGACGGAACAAAAAGGGAAAGGGAGGGGTGCAGGCTAAACCTGCAATTTTTTTTTCTTTAATTTAACTTCAATACATTTTGCTGGATCAGTCCTAGTTTTGTTTTAAGTCCCAGACTATTTCAACTTGGGTACCTCTTTAGGTTTTTTGGATCCTACAAGTGACATCTCATTAGTTTGTTTCTTCAGGCAATCCCTGTGTCTTTTTCTTGATTCCTTGCAAGGCTACTGTGATTCATGCATATCCAATACCTGTCTTTTTCGAACTTGTTAAGAAATCGTGGGTAGAATTGCTCTGGGGGAATAGGACATTGTAGATATTTGGGGAAAGAATAAAAAAAAAGAAAAAATCCCCAAATGCATTCCTGGAAATCAAAAGTGGCTGATGCTTTTCTCATCAGTTTCACTAGGTCTGACTCCAGCTGGCAGCTGTAACTTGCACGTCACTGTGAATCCTGCCGCTGATTCTTTTCTTAATCCACCCCAGCCAATCCTCCCCGTATCTCCATGCTGCTGCTCTCCAGCTCGGACTCTTCTCCCTCATTCTGTTCCCAGGCAACCTCTCTCATTTGCATAGCTAGGGCATGTGAGCAGACATGTGCAGGCACATCTCAAGCGTGTGGGGATCCCATCTGTCACTGGGGCTAACTGCAAGCAAGGGCACAGAGGGAATAACGAGCGAGGAAACAGAAATGTCTCCGGTATAGCAGTATGCACATGCACTGGGCAGAGCAGGGGCTTTTCAGGAGCTTAGTGGGTGCAGGGGAAACAGATGTGAGATACGAAGGCATATCCATGGTGGTGGACAAGTAGAAATTGTGTTTGGTATGAGGCGGAGGCAGTACAAAGGGCAAACAGTCAGTCATGGAAGTATATCTGAGGCTTGACTGAGTAATATTAGAGTGTGTCTGGGTAGCATCGTCTGGGCATTCGTGTGCATGCAGGAGGACATGCAGAGATCCAAAGAAGTTAAATATTAGGATTCTGGGCGTGAGAAGTTGGGGTGAGAAAGACGAAATAAGCCGAGGTAGTTGTACCATAGGATACCATGAGTTATTAATGGGGGAGATGGGCTTGGGTGGCACAGGGGATTTTTCCGACTTGGTATCCAAATCTATTTTATCCACCTTCCGCATAATCACCTAAGAGCTCCACTCAGGCGTGGGTAAAAAATAGGCAGAGCCTTGCCCCCCAGTGGATTTGGGATGCCACCCCTTGTGTCCACGTGACATGCCTTTATTGTTGGCTCCGATGCTTTGATCTGTAAGAAGCAAATACGAAAAAAAGAGTCTGAGGAGGGCCGCTCGGCGCCAAGACAAGTAAGCCCTGGCACTGGGTCCTGCCTTGCACAGAGACTGCTCTTTTTGTCTTTGCTTGTACTATTCACTTCATGAAGGGAAGTGCTTGGCCCTGTAGAGTGTGGCCAGCTTTTGGAGCTTTTGGGCTGCACGAGCCATGTCTGTTCCAGTCTGCTTTCTTTGTGTCGCTTCGTTGGCTGCATTGTCTAGCCTCGTCTGTCCCTCTAGGAGCAGCCAACCTGGGCTGACACTCAGGGACTGAATGAAAAAAAGAAAAAAACAGAACTCTGTTTAAACTCCTGAGGCCAATGTGTGCTTCAGATGAAATACCATACCTTCAACATACCACATTCAATGTAAATATGTAAACAGCGCCATATGGCAAGCAGACAGACACCCCACCCAGAGGCTACTGGTTGCGCTTTCTGTATCTCACAAGTTGCAATTTGCTTTGAAAATCTTTGCATTAATGAAGCAGCTTCACACACCTTCCTCTTAATTCTATATAACACATTTAATATTGAACAACATTCTAAATATACAGTATATACACAACTGGTTAAAAGTTTTAGAACACCTCAGTTTTTTTTTCAGGTTTTATGTAAATGCCTGCACTTTAATGTCTAGTTCTGACATAGCCTGGAGGTAGGTTTTGGGTCATTGTCTTATTGTAGGATGAATCCCTGACCTGCTAGACACAGACCAGAAGGTACTGTATGGTGTTACAAAATGCAATCGTAACCCTTGTGGTTCACAATGCCAGTCACTCTGTGCAAGTCCAGCAAAAGGACCCCCGACCATCACACTTCTTCCTCCATGTTTGACAGTTGGTGTCACACACTGAAGAATCATCCTTTCACCAACTCAATGGCATACAAACACCCTGCATGACGTAATGAAGATTTCAAAATTTGATTCATTGCCCCATAAGACTTTCTTCCTGTCTGCAGTAGTCCACAGCTGGTATTTCATGGCCCAGACACACCTCAATTTCTTATTTTATCCAATATGGAATGGCTTTCTTACTGCCACTTGTCCTGTCAAACCCACAGCACATAGTCTCCTCTTCATAGCAGAAACTAAGACTTGCCTTTTTCGACCTGCACTGTTAAGCTATGCTTGAAGCTGTTGTGCTGTGAGGTGCCTTTCACCAAGCTGGTGACCCTCAGTCTTGTCTTCTGATTGGGTTGTGACTTTGGGTCTGCAAGACCACTTCCTATCAGAGCTTCCAAGTTTCCAATTGCTTTTGAATTTTGTAGGACACCACTGTACTCACTGGCATTTTTTTTTTTTGCAATTTCTCTAAATGATGCCTCAACTTCTAAGGGCAATAATACCCTATCTCATTTCATGTGTTAATTGCCATTTTCTTGCCATTGTTACAGGAATTTTGTCCAAGCAGTACTTCAGAGGGTGTAGTAACACAGTCTGTTCCAGCTCTGCTTTAAGACAGACAGAGGTCAGGTTGGGGAGCATGCACTGTTACAGCACATTGCCACATTCGCAACACGACAAAACAGCTCAGAATCCCAGTTGACACGTGGTCCAGTCCCACCCTACGGATATGACCATATATCTGCTTCGGTCAGGTGTTATGTGGGCATCCCCTTGGCCTGGTCCAGCCACTCGGGTCCTCAACAATGAGGATCCTGTAAGCCGGATCACCCTTGCATCACATGGCCATAGTGCTGTAACTGATGCCCCCTCACAATGCACATAATGTGCATCATTCTGGAATTCATGAGCAACCGCTTGTTTAACAAAAAGTCAAACCAGCGGTATCCAAGGATTCTCAGAAGAGACACAGTACTGAGGGAGTCTAGCCTTCGTCTCAGGTCACTGGATAGCATCCATGTCTCACAACTATGCAGCAAAACAGGAAGCACCAGGACTTTAAAGACTTGGACCTTCATCTATTACTAGAGATATCGGGAGCGCCACACATTCCTTTCCAGTGACCTCATGACCCCCCATGCTCTCCCAATCCATCTACTGACTTCATAGGTAGAGTCACCAGAGACATGAATATCACTGCCAAGGTAAGTAAATCTCTCAACAAGGTCGACATTCTCTCTGTAAGCAGGCACACTGCTGATGGCTGTGCCTAAGAGGTCATTAAAGGCCTGGACCTTGTTTTTTACTCAGGACACTTTCAAGCCCAGACCCTCAGACTCCTCACTCAATCTCTTGAAAGCCTCCATTAACTCCATAAAGGCCACACGAAAATGTCAAGATCAATGAATGCTTCATCACCAACAAATGCCCCACAGCCACTAGACCTCATGGCCCTACCCAGCATTCAGTCCTTGCAAGCACTGAACACAGTAGGAGCAAGAACACACCCCTGACAAACCCCAAAATCAAGTGGGAAAAGTATGGAGATTCTGCCTCCACTCTTCACAGCACTCACAGTACCAATGTACAGGCCGGCCATGATATCCAGCAAGTTTGGGGTAATCCCCCAAAGTCTCAGAATGTCCCACAAGGCAGCTCGATCAACTTAGTCGAACCCTTTACAAAAACCGACAGGATCTCATTGAGTGCAAACAGACAGAAGGATTTTAAGTAATCAACAGAAGTTGGGACACCTTTCCAAATTGTTTGCTTCAACTTGCAAGGCTTAATTTACTTTAATTGCTGCAGAACATCTGTAGGTTGTAACCTATTAGTTGTTCCCTGAAGAAGGTCCATTTGCAATATTCTGATATTTTCTTTTTTTCAGTTTTTGTTAACTTAAACTTTAAATTTAAACCTGTAGCAATTTACTGCTTACCTTTTTACCATTTTATTTCATTCAATGATTTCAACTGATTATATTTGCAGAAAAACTGGAAAACTGAGGTGTTCTAAAAAATGTGTTCGACAGTGTAATATTGACATTAGGGAATTAGCAGATTGTGGTTGTGAGTGCAGAAAAGGTGCACGCAAAAGGAAAAACTAATTTTGGGGCCCAATCCCAGTTGTGCCCATTTCATTCGAATCTCAAGTTTAACAAACAAAATTAGAAACACTTAATGGTGCTAAACGGCAAAACTAAAACTTCTTTAATCTCTCACCTTCACGGAGCTCCATCCTGTGGTTCGCTCAGATCAGCAAGTAGTGCTTTCCTTTGGTGTGGTCTGGTTTAATGAGTTGTCCACCATAAGGGGCGGAGTCATTTGCCCTCACTGGGTGCCTTCTTGACGCTGTGGAAGTAAAGGACACAAAACAGTTAACAACAGCACCTCCTCTAGCCTTAGAAGGTTATTACATATCTCAGATCTTCTGATACACATGCATGACTCCCCAAAGCCACACAGTGAGTTAGAAATGGCATCTAGAATCTAATGTAACATTCTCAAATCCACTTCATTCAATTCTGGGTCACAGGTACTGTTCCCTATCCTGGTGACAGTAATGAACATAAGGCTGAAACAAACCCAGGATGACCACACAAACACCCACTTTTAAACTGGGAAAATTACATTCAATCTGATATGTGCATCTTAGGAGAAGGAAGGAAAACAGAATACCTGCATGTATCTGGGATTCTTTAACTTTTTCCACTGACAGATTTCAAGTAAACAGCCAAGGCCTGAAAGTTTTGTCAAACTGCATAGGAGTGAAGTGTATTCTGGGAAATGTTTTGTAAAACCAGTGTTTTTGCAGCTTAGTGCAGCTTTGATTCTCTTGGGATTCAACCTTAAGCTTGTGCAATAACCTTTGTGCATTCTGAGAAACTGTAAAAGTGTTAGTCTCTTTGCCAGCAGACAGTAAACTAGTCGAGTGCACTTAATTTGGGTGAGAATCGTTAGAGACAGTGGCTACCTTTTATTTCAACTTTTTCAAGAAAGAGCTTTTTTGATTAAGGATATATAATCTGTAATCTAAGGAACTGGACCTTCTAGGAAATGTCATCTTAGTTCGGATTGAATGAAGGCCACATGAATGAAGACTTACGTTTTACAATGTCATGATTTGGCTTTATGTGGATTATTTAGTCGTATTCTGTGTTCTACTTTGCAATGTCTTCCACCATTTTGAATTCTTTCTGCTACATCCGCTGTCCTGATTTCCGGTGGGTGTGGCCTTAGAGGTCGTGAACTGAGAGTAATCGGCGCGATAGGATTAAAGGACAACTAGACTCCATTTTATTATCCAATCTGCGGATAACAAATCTCTCCAAAAGCCTTTTGCTAACTATAATCGCAGTTTACCTTTGTTTTTGACCTCTTGCTTTGTCTCTCAACCTCAAATATTGTCTCTCGGTTTTCAGAACTAGTTCCTTGTTCTCAAATCTTTTTTTTTTGCTTTGTTTTTTTATCATATCTCCCAGTCTTCCTCAAAAGTCATGTACTCATTCACTAACAAAAAATACAATTCTCTGTATTGCTTATAGTTTCTGATATTAGTAATTATGCAAATAAAGCTTAAACTCAATATCTCTGTCTGATTATTGATTATCATTAGCCAGTGCTTATTGATCATTCCTTGTCTAGCTCTGGTCCCTTAAGACTACAAAAGACTCTTTGTGCAGTCTCCTACTGGTGGTAAACTGGGTGGAACTAAAAGAATGAAAACAAATACCAGCCATTAGAGACCCAAGGGTTGAATATGCAGGGTACAATAAGCACCTTGACACAATTAATAGATTAAAGGAAACAGTTAACATAGTTGCTTTTGACATTTTATTCTGTCCCCTATTAAGAAAAGAACCTAAGAGGGACATTTCATGTTAGGTGCATATCTCTGGTGATCTGATAAAATGATAAAACCCTGAAGAAAAACTCATGCAATGTGCCAGTTTCATACAGACTACAAGTGGGTATGGGTACAAAACCTAGAATGTCGGAATCATAAGACAGCAGCTGTGCTGAGCACTGCACAAGCTTTCCTTCAGACTTGCGGTTTAAAATCAACTGCTCTCACTCCTCAGATACATTGCATATACTGTACATAGTTTTTTTTTTAGTTTAAACAGTACTTGTAGATTGCATATTTCCACCAACTGTTTCACAAATAACAACATCACAGCACTAGAGGGAGCAATATGTTCAAAATCAGTGTACTTTTATTTTATATAGTAAGCAATAGTGTTGGACTGGTGACCCTCCAGGTTTGGTCTAAATAGAACCCTGTCTATTTAGCAACCTGATATGGATTGAGCAATTTCAAAATGAGATATGTGTGTTATGGTTCAGACAGGGTTTTCATCCCTGGTTTTGTGAATTTGGAGTTCCAAAGCATGTAAGTCCCAAATGTTTGAAAAGCACTTCCAATAATGCCCACCTGGGGGGAAAACACCATCAAATCCCCAGGTACTTACAAAGGGGCCTTAAACACTCTTTATAAATAAAAGATTTGTTCTTGACAAAATGCTTTTCAATACAATGAAGCTCTGTGGAGTCCAAGAAGCAAAGGAATTGCCCAAAAACACTTTGGCAATCAAATGCACACAAAGTCAAAAAACTGAGCAGGAAGGACAAAATCCCAATAAATATGGATGCATAGAAAAAGCACAAAAACTCACCAAAACTCCCAGAGTGCATTCACAATGAGTCACCATGAAGTATGGGAAACCCTCTGGATTTATAGGATGGAAGGCAGTGATTGGCAGGTGGCCACCCACAAAACACATGGAACATAACCAAGGCATAGCACACAAATCACAGAACACATGAGAGTAACATTAACATAAAAAATAAGCCAAAAGCAAACAGAAAAATGAATAAAACAAAAATATGAACCCCAGTCAAGGGAGAATCCATGGTTGAAATATAACACCTGATCTTTCATTAAATTTGTTTGTTTTGCTGTTTTTTGTTATTTATTTTTTCTTTGTTAATTTTTTCCTGTTATGTAACGTGTGTGGGTTTCTTATTGTTGTTTTATTTATGCTCCTTGTGCTTTGCATGTTGAGCCCAAGGGGCCAGGGCCCCCTCATTGCAGCCTATGCAAGGTCTAGGCGCTTTTACTGAGCCATTAGCTCTTGCTCATCCTTAGATTCCCTTTGTATAATCTAATCTTGTAAGGTTTTTGCCCTTGGATTGCTGATTTAGGATTTGCTTCTTTTTGTGTTACCGCTTTTGAGAGAATTTCTGTTATTTTGCTTTTTTTTTGTTCTTTGTTACAAAAACGTATTATTAAGAAAATGTTTTTGTCATGTGAGCCAGTGGTTTCATTGTTCCTCTCTCTTGTTTTGAAATTTAAATGGTTTTGGCCCCTCTTCAGTGTAAACGTCATAAGCCAGCTTTTTGAGTTTGGGGGCCAGATGGGTTAAATATATTATATAATGGAAGCACTGAATAATAATTAATTAATTCATTTTATTCTTTGTTTGTATTCTTTTTGGTCACTGTGTTGATAACATAGGTTTTTTATTTCATGTTAACATTCTGCATCCATGGATGCTTTACATTGTAGCTTGTCCCTCTTCCTGCATCAACATATAGGACCTCTCACAT
>NC_053169.1:42146000-42163240 GCF_016835505.1 Polypterus senegalus | reverse complement strand
CGAGAAAACGAACTTTATTTTCTCGAGATAATGGAATAATGGCAGAAATGGTTTGAAATGGCAGAAGAGCAGAACTGTATTGATCATCGCGTCACATTTTTGTTTAATCAAGGACTGACGCAGGCTGAAATATCTTTATGTCTTAGTTTAGAAAATAACAAGCGTTAGTGTCGTCATTTAAGAAGGCGGTTAGCAAGGCTTCAGTTGTATAGGCGCGCAATCTAAGCCAGCCTGATGCCATTGTGCACCACATCGCAGAGCAGTTAACGGGCCCTGGGCAACTCCACGGATACCGTATGATGACAGAGAGATGTCGATTAGCTGGATTAAGAGTCACTAGAGATCTTGTATATGAAATACAATCAACTTTGGACCCAGAAGGCATTCAGCTAAGGAGACGAGGAGACTGCGAAGAAGGCATTACCGTGTCCCGGGACCAAATTACCTTTGGCACATGGACAGCTATGATAAACTCACACCTTTTGGTATCGCAGTAAACGGATGCATCGATGGCTTCTCACGCCATATCATCTGGATGCAAGCGAACGTCACTAACAGTAAACCTGAAGTGGTTGCAGGTTACTTTATTAGTGCTGTCATTGAGTTGGGGGGCTGCCCAAAAATAATCAGATCCGATCTCGGTACTGAAAATGTGCACGTTAACAGACTACAGCGTTTTCTACGTGAGGATGAAAACGGTACACTTTCTGAACCTGCTATTCTTCAAGGAAGAAGTACTGCAAATCAGAGGATTGAATGGTGGTGGGGATTCTATCGGAGGCAAAATGTGGACTACTGAGAGATTTGTTTCTAGAGTTTCAGTCTGTGGGAGACTTCAATGGTGACGTGGTTGACAAAGGTCTCATTCAGTTCTGCTTTCTTGGCGTCATTCAGGTAGGAGGAACTCGTTCACACAAACACGCACACACGCAGCACACACACACACACCATAGTAACTTTTTGGCTAAGTATACATATGAATTCTATACTATTACAAGTAGCCTTTACGCTTTAACCATGAGCCCATCAATGTGCCGATTAGGCTTAAATATATATATGCTTGGCGGCCTTCCTTTTTGGGTAAATATATATGTTTGCTGAGCCATACCTATTGATGTGAAAGGTGGTGATGATTGTAAGGGTTCACAGCTGGATGGGGACCCACGAACATTTCAGTGAATAAAATTACACGCGTGGAATTGCGAGTTAGCTATTCATCACATTATTTGGTAAGCGATCTCAACGTCTTTGTAAAATTATTGTTAAGTAATTGTGCCTAATTTGTTATGTAGGGACTTAGTGTTTTTTTTTTTTTACACTTTACGTTTTGTTAAGTTCTCATGCATGCATCATGCAGCTACTGAATTCCGCAATTTGATCTGCTGTTTAGTGCACCTGTTTCAAGTCGCAGGAAAGTCTAAGACTTGTGGTGCGCGTATTGCTGTATGTTTAAACTGCGTTTTAGAAGACACTTGACTGATCTTTATTTACTTAAACGAAGAACGTCTGAAGTACATTCTTACAGTAAAATCATACATTTTAGGAAATTAACTTGGATTATTTGGTGAGTCCTTAATCAGCTTCGCTCCTTTTTATATGGTGAACTGACCGCAGTGACACAATGATGAACAGTACTCAAAGATTACGTTGAAAAAAGCGTCTGTTAAATATGCCCCTGTTTAAGGTTGCCATCAAACTCTGGAAAGAAAGACATTTCAGCTTATAAATGAAGACTTTGTAGAACGCATTACCCTATGATAGCACAATTCAACTTTATATTATTTTATGGGCTTTTAGAAGTGACTTTTGGTTTTGGCAAAAGTTCATGGCAATTCAAAGTAAATGTGTACACTGGCCGACTTATAGTCCTATTCATTCTCAGGTTACTCCAGTTCAGAGGAGCGGAGAGCAAGAGCCTATAATGTTAGATCTGGGCTCAAGACAGGGCCTGGACAGGGTACTGGTACATCACAACACATGGGTTCAAGAATGTGGAAGGAAAAATGGAGTACCCAGAAAAAAAGCACAGAGACATAGGGAGAACATATACTGTACACTCCACACAGACAATCAGGTGCTGGATTTGAAACAAGCATGCTGAATCTGTGGCAGTGCAAATCAATGTGTGCCATGGTACCTCCCAAGCTAAGGGTATATTAGCATTTCTTTTTTACTAGTGAAATTTTCTAAAATTAACAGCATTCACATTTACAGCCTTATGTTGACTGCTAAACTGTCTAAGACCTATGGAAAATAATATTATGATAAAAAAAAACAATATAGAATAAATAAAAAATTAAAAAATACTTGTTTCCTTTTGCGTAATTTATTTTACATTCTCTATAGATTTTTAATATTATATGGCAGCCGAGCAATATTCTTTGGGGACAATAATTTCTACCTCTGTCTATGTGTGCCTGTGTATTGGGGTTGTGCTGAGAAGATTAGTAACACATTTGACTAATTTGAATATTTTTTGCAGAGGGAGTTAGATACTGTGGTCAGAATGTGGAACAACCATCGGATCAGGCCAGGTGGGAGTGGTCGTGATTTATTTCACGGCAGACCTTTTCTCATGTACCAAGCACCAGAACTTTACCAAGCACAGGACTACCTCCATCCAGTTGACTATGACAAACTGGATATAATTGTAGAAGAGGGTGTTTGTATTTGGAAAACTGGTATTCCCTGTGATCCAGATCTTCATGAACTCTGTGTTTTGCTAATGGAGGAACACCATCTTGAATCTAGTTATACTGCTCTTGAGGCTGCTAGGCTATACAGAGAACTTAGGCCTTTGGTAAGAGAAATATTGTCATAACCAGAATAGTCAGAACTCCCTGATGTACTCACACCAATATACGTAATAATATGTCCATAAAGGATCTTATACTCACTGTTTTATTTATGTGTGTTTCTTTTGAGTGTGTATGTTTCCTTTAGATTTTTTTCTTGTTTGTTTTGCTACTATGGTTTAACCTTTTGCTATTGATAGATTTCAGGTAAATGACTTAAACTTGAAAATTTAGTTGTGCTGAACTTAAGTGTAGTGTATTTTGGGAAAGTTGAAAAATGAATGAATTATAACTGAATGAATTATGACTGTTTTCAGAAAGAGTTCTGAATTCAGCTTTAGTTCAATTGTTCAGTTTGTGGCAAAAATTGAACATTTAATTCAGTTGCTTTCTGACACTTTTTGTAAAGAGCCCAGCTCATTTGTAAACATGGACATTTTGAAAGAAGCCATGGACATTTAAATGAAGCTTGCTATTTGCATAGCTGCTGAACACCTGTAAAGGAGCTCAATCTACAGCAAGAAATCTTTATTTTAACTTTTTACTTTAATGATATATAATTAATAACTAAGGAACTGGGCCAGCTAGAAACTGACATCTGGGACTGAATAAAGATGCATGAACCCACCCAAATTGTATAATCTTTGTATTACTTATACTAGTTTTTATTTGTTGTCATTAGTTATTATGAACATAAACGTTTTTATTTGCTGTCATTATGAAAATAAATCACTTTAAATAAAAGCTTAACTCGGTGTCTTTGTCCTATTGCTATTAGGAAGCTCAGTGCTTCAATTGATCATTCCTTAGCTACAGCCCTTTAAAGGTACAAAGGACACTTCTTGGAAGCCTTGTATTGGTGGTAAGTTGGGTTGAATTAAAGGTTCAGCAAAGCAGTCTGCCATGGTGGTCTGCAGAGTTGACAGTGAAGGTAACAGGTAACAGATACACAGCTGATATTGACATTTCTTCCTATCCCCCAAGAAAAAAAAACTAAAACTTTAGTTGGTACATTTTGTGTTAGGTGCATACCACAGATGATCTTATAACACAATAAAACACAAATATTATTTTCTTTTTCCCTTCTGCTGATGGCTGAATGGAGGACGAGCTGAATTTGCAGCAACCTTCCCTTTCAGACATCTGAGTGAATGTCAACAGCATGCCCAAAGTGCAGAAATAAGTTATTTTACCTCATTTGTTCTAACTTCACTCTTCTTCCTCCACTTTTTGTTTTCTTTGTAATGCCCCATCACTCAATCAGCATGCAAATACATATCTACACTACTAGACAATCTGGTCATTGAAAGCAGTTTGGAGGTTAAGGCATAGAATTTTTTGACATATTTAAATCTGAAAACTAATATTTGAAATCAATATACTCTTACCCTATTATTTGGGGAAATAAGATGTCTGTAGATTAAGTGTTTATTTTGTAATAAAAACAATAAAATGCAAATATAAAACTAAAAAATGCTTTCTCCTCAAATCTTTTTTTCCTCATTACATGACATCATATCACACAATAGACCTGCTGTCTCAAATCTCTCTGGTGATTCGGCCCGTTTTACTGAATCATCACATTTTTGGTTTTGAACAAATGTACAACCTGAGTAATTTATGATAAGTTGTATCATACAACCTGCCAACTGTGAGAGTTGCATCTAAGGGCTCCTCTGAGCCCATAATACATAAAGAGAAGTCAAAGTCTTCAACTCTTCCTTTAGATGATTTTCCCTTAGGAAAGAATATTTGCTTCCCATCTTCTAAAATTTTGTTCACAGTATCATCTTTACTGACAATGAGCTCTCTTGTGCCCCACCAGTTGGTCGTCTAACCTGCTTAATGTTACCATTTTGATACACCATCCAACCCAGTTCTATTTTTCTTGTTTTTCGTTCAGCATTCTTGTTCCCTTACCAACTGCTCGACGAGGATTACTTTGTGAACCTGTTGTTGCTGGGTACAAGCTTGGAAGTTTCATTTTTGATCGCAGACGTTCTATGAGTTTCCTTTTCCTTTCCTCATTGTTTGAAGCTGCTGAAGATGAATCTGTCCAATTTCTTGCATATACACGGTCTCCAAAATGAGGAATATATTTTGAAAGTGTGCCATCATCCATCAATCTGACAACCTCCAGGTCCACCTATCCAAAGAAAAAAGTTTATATTTTATATATATCATCAATCAATGTACTGTATAGCATAGTAACCTAAGGTATACCAAGCCATTATACAAAAGTTAAAAGTATTCAATGTGAATTTTATAAAATAATACTTTGGTGGTATTCCACTAAGCAAAACTATGCTGAGTAAAATCTAAAAAATGCACATCTGGAACATGGATTTAGGTGAAAAGTTCCATTTAGAATGCTACTGATAGCAGTAATCAAAATAACTAAGCAATTAGAACATTAGAACACTCTGATGAGAACAGGCCATTCAGCCCAACAAAGCTCGTCAGTCCTATCCACTTATTTCCTCCAAAAAAACATAAAGTCGAGTTTTGAAAGACCCTAACGTCTTACTGTCTACCACACTACTTGGTAGCTTATGCCAAGTGTCTATGGTTCTTTGTGTAAAGAAAAACTTCTTAATGTTTGTGCGAACTTTACCCTTAACAAGTTTCCAACTGTGTCCCGTGTTCTTGATGAGCTCATTTTAAAATACAAGTCTCAATCCACTGTACTAATTCCCTTCATAATTTGAAACACTTCAATCATGTCACCTCTTAATCTTCTTTTGTTTAAACTGTAAAGGCTCAGCTCTTTTAATCTTTCCTCATAATTCAACCCCTGTAGTCCTGGAATCAGCCTAGTCGCTCTTCTCTGGACCCTTTCTAGTGCTGCTATGTCCTTTTTGTAGCCTGGAGACCAAACCTGCACACAGTACTCAAGATGAGGCCTCACCAGTGTGTTATAAAGCTTGAGCCTAACCTCCTGTGACTTGCACTCCATACATCAAGGTGCTATATAACCTGACATTCTGTTAGCCTTCTTAATGGCTTCTGAACACTGTCGGGAAGTCGATAACTTAGAGTCCACTATGACTCCTAAATCCTTCTCATAAGGTGTACTCTCGATTTTCCGACCGGCCATTGTGTATTCAAACCTAACATTTTTAATTCCTATCTTGGTATCATCTGCAAAACTTAACCAGCTTGTTACTTATATTCCTATCTAAATCATTTATATATATTAAAAACAGCAGCGGCCCAAGCACTGACTCCTGTGGAACACCACTCTTAACATCGGCCAGTTCTGATGAGGTTCCTCGCACCATCACACTCTGTCTGAGTCAATTCTGCACCCACCTAAAAACATCACCCTGAACTCCCACTTCTTGTAATTTGATGCCCAACCTCTCATGTAGCACCTTATCAAATGCTTTCTGAAAGTCCAGATAAATAATCTTATCTGCTCCACTTTGATCATAACCTTTTGTTGCCTCCTCATAGAATTCCAACATGTTAGTAAAACACGAATTCCCTCTTCTGAACCCATGCTGACTGTTCAGAATAACTCCTGTCCTTGCCATGTGTTGCTCAATCTTATCCTTAATAATTCTTTCCATTAATCTTCCTGTGATGCATGTTAAGCTTACTGGCCTATAGTTGCTTGGATCTTCCCTTTTTATACAATGGGATGATATTTGCCATTTTCCAGTCCTTTGGAATCTCTCCAGTGCGCAGTGACTTCCTAAAAATATGTGTCAAGGGTTTATAAATGTACTCACTAGCCTCCTTAAGAACACGAGGATAAATATTATCTGGGCCTGGTGATTTGTTTGATTTCATCTTATTTAATCTGAGCAGCACTTCTCCCTCTACAATTTCCAAATCCCTCAGTACCTCCTTAGTAGTCGCGTTTACCTCTGGCAGGATATCCACTTGCTCACTTGTAAAACCTCAGAAAAATGTGAGATTAGGGCATCCGCTATTTCACTGTCTGTATCTTTTAATTCCCTTTACTATTCCTGATGCTCTTCACCTCCTCCTTGACTGTTCTCTTACTATGTAAAGAATTTCTTGGGGTCTTCTTTCGCCTTATCTGCTATATTCCTCTCCAACTGTCTTTTAGCCTCCCTGATCTCCTTCTTAATGGTTGCCCTCATGTTCTCATATGCGCTATGATTCACATTGTAGTCATTAGTCTTATATACCTTATAAAGTAGTGTTTTCCTTTCCTTTTCCTTTTCTAAATCTTTATTAATCCACCGTACAGTTTTTTTTAGCTTCCTATTAATTCCAAATTTAGGTATGTATCTATCTGTCCTGCATTACATGTAAAACATTCTTAAACCTGTTTCACTGCTCTTCGACTGTCTCCACATTTAAAAGCTTATCCCAGTGTATCCTACTTAGACATTGTCGCATCTGCTCAAAATTAGCCCTACCAAAGTTCAACTTCACAATTTTGGTCTTTGCATCTGTACTCTTACAAAATACTGAGAATTGTATTATTTTATGGTCACGTGACCCTAGTGGTTCAATCACCTCTACACCCTCAATTCTATCCTGATTATTATACAAGGTGTGGCAGAAAAGTAATGAGACTGGCAACACTGCAAGTGATCTGGCAACGCTGCGCTGTTGTCCTTGATAGAGCAGTGTATCAGTACCCTCCCATAGCTCAGTGCGAGTTTCAACTCCTTCCGTTAACTACGTGATTTTTGTGACTGCTATTAGCGAAGTTGTGTTTTTGGTTGTGCGTCACGCAAAATGGAACAGCGGAATTTGGAGCAACCAAGTTTTTTATAAAGACGTCCTTGAAAGGCTCAGAAAAAGGGTAATTCGCGTGAGACCAGACATTGCAGACAAATGGATGCTCCATCATGACAACGCCCCATGTCACACTGCCCTCTCCATAACAGAATTTTTGACCTCAAAAGGCATTCCTGTGCTTCTCCAGCCCCTTATTCACCTGACCTCAGTCCGTGTGACTTTTTCCTTTTTCCTAAACTGAAAAATGTCCTCAAAGGGCGTCATTTCGGGACTTTAGAAAACATCCAAGAGAGTGTAACAGACTTCCAGCGCTGCTACCAACAGTGGGAACAACGTCTCCATTGGTGTGTAGCTGCCCAAGGGAACTACTTTGAAGGGGATAACATTGATGTTTGAAAAAAATAAAAACTTTGGTAAATAAAAAATCAGTCTCATTACTTTTCTGCCACACCTCGTAAAATACTAAATCCAGACAGGCTTCACCCGTGTTGGTGTTTTAACATGCTGTGTTAAAAAACAGTAACTGATAACTTCTATAAACTCCTGCTCTTGTGCTCCTCCATCTGCAAGGTTATCCCAGTTAATATTTGGATAATCAAAGTCTCCCATGACTATAATATCCCCCTGTAAACTTGCCTTTTTGATATTACTAAAAGATGTGTGTTGAAATTACTGTCTGAATTGGGTGGTCTATAACACACTCCTAAAATGAGACCTTTTTCCCTAATATTTTCCAGGCGAAGCCACATGTCCTCACTAAGATGGGGCTCATCATCCAACTGAAGAGGTCTTACATTTAAACCCTGTTTGGCATAAACAGCAACCCCACCTCCTTTTCTGTTCTGTCTATCCTTCCTAAAAATGTGTATCCCTCTATGTTACACTCATCCCCATCTTTGTTATTTAGCCAGGTTTCCGTTATTGCTATAATATCATAATTATGCTCTGTTACATACAACTCCAACTCACTTACCTTATTTTTGATACTTCTAGCATTAAGGCAAGCTATTTTTAATGTGTTACTCCTTCTATATTTAAATGTTTGCTTAGAATTTACATTACTATGCATTTTTATTTCTACACCATTGTTTGTTCTTCCATGTATAGATCTAAACCTGGCCTGTCCTAAACTCCCTGCCCCCCCATTCCCTAGTTTAAACAATCCTCGACTAGCCTACACATATGCCTCCCCAATACATTGGTGCCCCTCCAGTTCAGATGTAACCCGTCACAGTGTGAACAGGTCTCATCTGTTCCAAAAGGAGTACCAATGCCCCATAAACCTATACCCTTCTACCCTGCACCAAGATTGGTACAATGAATACGACCAATAAATTGTAAAGTCTGGACATAAACCAAAATAATTATTTACCTCAAAATCACACTGGATCGCTTTAACAGGAGTTTAGTGCAGGCCTTAAGACAACAGGAAACAGAAACTTACAGTATCTGCAAAACATCAGCTACCTAGATGTGCAACATCAGAGTACTCCTACTTGTGTATGCCAGGCATGTGTATGTCATACACCATATTATTTATTGACATCATGGTCTGGTTTAAAAATAAATAAATAAAAAGTAAAATGTACCATACATAACACCTACTACCATGTTCCATCTAGACAAAATATTTGGACATTCCACAGGTTTTGTTGTTTATGCTATGCAAACCAGCAAACTGGATTTGAACTTAAACAATGGCAAGGTGACAACAGCTAACTCTTTTAATGTCAATTGAACTGGAAGCTACAGTCCTTTTTGTAAAAGTTTCTCAGTGTTAGGGGTTCAAAAGATAGATAAACATTGAAGTAATTTTTTGTGCTGCTGTGCTCAGCAGTGACATCAATGAACACATTGATACCAGTTCCATCGGCAGTTATACACACCTAAGCCATAACAGAACCCACACCATGCTAAATAGCTGATGATTTGCTTGTAGAACGTATTATTTGTTCCTTCTACATAGTTTGCTTTCTGGTACAGGTTCTTTGTTTTTTAAATATGACACCAGGAATCTGACTACAGATTTTTAACATAATCTTTGTTGTCTGTTGCCTGGCTTTTCCTATATTTTTATATCCTGATTGTGAGGCATATCACATGTTTGCATGTGGTGAAGCATACGTGGTTGTGATTTATGTAGGTGGCTTGTCTCCATTGCTGACAGATTATACAGATTATCTGTTTACATCCAGGCAAAAGTTAGAACAATGAAGGTGAAGCAGAGCAGCGCCAGGGAAGATAGATGGAAAGGGGCTGATGATATCTATGGGTCAAATATGCTACTTAAGATATAGTTGACCAAAAAGGATCATTAATCAAATAATACATATGATGACTTTATTATTATTGTTATTATGAATTATAATAACAATATTATTATTATTATTATTATATAAAATGTCTTTATCATTCTTCTCCTACAGCTGTCAAGCTTTGCCTGACAGACCTTTCCAGGGATCTTTCACATATCCTAGCATGGGCTGCATATGAATTTTGTTCTGTATCATTCGTGGTTGTGTAGAAATTTGAACTTTTGTTCAAATTTTTCCTCCCATAAGAAGCAAACTTAGAAAATGCTGAGACAATATAATTTCCATCTAATGCTTTTTAAAATTCTTTGCAGCCTTTGAGACTTGGACTCCAGACTGTAAAGCTATCGCACGCCATATGCGTCTGGCGGATGACACTTTGCGTTCTAAAATTGAAATCATGGCGTTCTAGGAACGCACTACTGCTCCAGTTTGCCGTCCATGGACGGAACTGACAGTAGTTATGACTTTCAGCACATGATTTTCAGCACTGTTCAAATCTTTAATGAGCTATTCACAATATTTCCCATAACAGATTTACGGTAAATTCATTTCATTATAGCCGTCACTTAGCTAGTTAACTTAATAAAAGTCGAACGTAAAGTATGGAGATATTTGAAAATTGACTTTGTCTTGTGCCATTTGGTTTAGGTTCTCCTCCGGTATCCCTCTGTCTTTAAGTGCAATGATGAACGGATCCATGGTGCGGCTGAATGAATAAAAATGCAGTCTCAGTTAGCCGCTGCAGTTTGCCAGAATGCAAACCAAAGCAGACATACAACAGTTCATCTAATTACACAGCTGGCAAAATTGCATGATGCAAATAGACTTACATTTGTGTACGTATCACAGGAGTTTTCTGGTTACTATCGTTGTCATCAGATACTGTGATTTATGATAGCAAGCCCGCCAGGAGCAAAGGTTAAGTTTCGTTTCTTAGAGATCGCGATAAAATGATTCCGTTATCTCGAGAAAACAAACTTTGTTTTCTCGAGATCTCGATAAAATTATTCCGTTTTCTCGAGAAAACAATTTTAAAAAAATAGCGATATAGCTCGTCCTCTCTCGGCTTCCGTATACCTGTGTCATTCAGGATTGACTTTAAAATACTGCTTATGGTTTATAAAGCCTTAAATAATCTCGCCCCATCTTATATATCGGAATGCCTGACACATTATATTCCAAATCGTAACCTTAGATGTTCAAATGAGTGTCTCCTTAGAATTCAAAGAACAAAACTTAAAAGAAGTGGTGAGGTGGCCTTCTGCTGTTATGCACCTAAAATCTGGAATAGCCTGCCAATAGGAATTCGCCAGGCTGATACAGTAGAGCACTTTAAAACACTGCTGAAAACACATTACTTTAACATGGCCTTTTATAACTTCACTTTATCTTAATCCTGATACTCTGTATGTTCAATTCTTCATAATAACTATTCATGGTGGCTCTAAAATCCGTACTGACCCTACTCTCTCTTCTGTTTCTTTTTCCAGTTTCTTTGTGGTGGTGGCCTGCCACCTCCACCTACTCAAAGCTTCATGATGCTCCAACAATGATGGATGGATTAAAAGGCAGAATTCTACGTGACCATCTTCATCAAGCCCTTCCGTGAGAACCCTAAATCCAAAGAGGACTGTTTCATTTATGTTAGGTAGAATGCCCAGAGGGACTGGTCAGGGGTCTCATGGTCTGGAATCCCTACAGATTTTATTTTTCTCCAGCCATCTGGAGTTTTTGTTGTTTTTCTGTCCCCTGGCCATTGAACCTTACTCTTATTATATGTTAATTAATGTTGACTTATTTTATTTTCTTATTGTGTTTTTATTTTTCTATTCTTTATTATGTAAAGCACTTTGAGCTACTGTTTGTATGAAAATGTGCTATATAAATAAATGTTGTTGTTGTTGTTGTTGTTGTTACAAATGTCTTCTCCAATATCCCATTGATTAGATAACAAGGATATGCTAAATATCAGAAAGGATAATAAAGAGAAGGCTCTTTAAACTGTAGAATCTCTAGAACTGAGTGAACACTTGTAGTTATCATTTACAGAATAAACCTTGTTGTGATCATCTGCTCAAGTCTTCAGGGGTCCTTGCTAGACTCGACACTCATCCTCTATTAAATGTTCACATTTACACAGTCATGCTCTTATGCCTTTAAGCTTTTGTGTCAAAGATGTCAATAATTCTATGGATATCAGACACTTCTTCACAAGAAAGGTGCAGCAGCAATTACTGTGCTGAAATGTCTTTGTTTTATTAAAGCGCTTGAGGGCAACAAGTCCAAACCTGAATTAAAAAAAAGTCACCACCCTCTTCACAGCTCCTTTGCCAAAAATTAGATGCAGGCACACCCTCGACTAGTACAGAGCCTGAACAAAAATCACATAATAATCTAGCAAGGCAATTCTCCTAAAATCAATTCAAATGAAGCACTGCATGAATATTTAAACCTTAACAGTTTGTTTACTTAGCTTTGCTCACACATCAGACAGACCTTTTGTCTGCTCAATTAGCTCCATCCACAAAGGCTGAACAGTTCTGAGTCTAGACTCAACCAGCGCATTTCAAATGACATTGGTGATCAGTGTTCAAAGGATGATGTTTGACACAATAACCTAAGATGGTCATCCATGGTACTCATAGTCCTAATAGCCAATGCTGGTTACAAACACCCGGTCTCAGTTTCAGTTACTTGGTCTTTCTGAACCTTCAGGTTATCTGGGGTTGTAGCAGTAAAATGTCTGTACTTGAAGGAAATCATAATTTGAAAATAGTAATATGAACAGTCTCAGTTATTGTTTTCACCTATTTCGACTGAACATGGTGTGGCATGGAACATCAGCTGTAGCAGAGTGCAGGAGCTCCTTGCAAAAGTCAGCCACCGATCAGAGCATTTATGGACAACCTCACCATCACATCAACATCAGTTTTGGTCAGCAGGTGGTTGCTATGAAGCCTGGAGAATCTCATCACTTGGGCAAGGATGAGTTTCAAACCTTCCAGACTGAGGTTTATGGTGCTAAATGAGTGGAAAGTAGTAGACAAATTCCACTTCTCACTAAGCAGGAGTCACTATAACCTCTGTCACAGAGCAGCCAGTCAAGAATCTGAGAAAAATCTTTGACTCCATTCAGAAAGATTGCACTACCATCCAGGAGACCAATACTGAGCTTGAGAACTGCCTTACAATGGTGGTTACATCAGGTCCACCTGGCATATCTGAAACCTTGATCAATCAGCACACCATCTTGACCCAAATCCTGTGGTCTCTGCTGATATATTCAGCCCCAGTTACTACCATGGAGATCCTGAAGAGCAAGATCAGCTACATTGACCAATGGTGGTCTAGGTTTAAAAGACAACCTAAGCAGTGCAGCACTGTATGGACATACTAACATCCTTCCACTCCCTTTCAATGGTCTCACTGCAGCGTTTAAGGAGGTAAGAACAAGGGAAGCTCCACAGAACAGAAAGTCCAGGGAAACCAAGGTATCAGCAGCTGCAGAAGAAGCACAGACTGATGTATCAATGGAGATGGCAGAATTTAATTTAAGGCAGAAAGCTCTAGCGAGAATGATGGCAAGAGGAAGAGCCAGCTTGGGCCTCCTCCCTAAGACCTGCTCAGAGAAGATCCAAGGCAAAGAAAAAAGATATCATCTTCTTCAGGAAGATGGCAAAGCAGGTATGGAGGAAAAGTGAGCAAATAGGATGGATGAGACTTAGGCAGCAGTAAACATGAGCAAGGCGGAAGGGTTTACTCCAGCATAGAACAGCCTGAGAGAACATCTGGCAGGAAGACCACCACCACATTCAGTTCCTTATCAAAGCTATCTAAGATGTCGTCCCAAATCCCTTGATACTTCATAACTGGGGAAAGAGCAAGACATCTGCTTGTCCTGGGAAAGGGTCATTGGATGCCTCCTTAGCGGCTACACTAGGAAAGGCCATTAGTGTTGGCAGCACGTCCAGGTGCTGAAGGCACTCACTGACAGTTTAACCAGCAGACACCACCATCTGCTGAAGAATACGGTGTCTTTCATAAAGGCAGGAGATAAACATTACACTCAGCTGAAACACTTGAAGCTGTTTGCCTTTAATTTAATAGTCTAATGTTCCTAGGAGTCTGATTGAATTCTGATTTTTTATAACTTGAAAAAAGATGAGTCCAAATAGTGTACATAGAAGTAAAGCTGAGGTCAGTACCATTAATGTTAATCCTTAGTCTTTCAGTTTAGACACTTGATATTTTTGATCTCCAGCCTCCTGACACTGCGTCTTTTCTAACCACCTGCTCATAATAATCCTGCAGGCATTTCTTATTCTAGGTGGATATTCCACAAAGTACTTTAAGTAAGTAAGCCTCACTAAATTTGAGAAGTCAGGCTTATTTCAGCCAGTTTCTGTTCCATCAAAAAAGATCAGAGCAAGTCACGTTTGGTAACCAAGACACTTAAGCATCATCTCATAGACTGCTTTGTGACAACATGAAGATGAAGCTGAGTGGAGTGTGGTGATTTGAGAGGTCATGGAACTTACAATCGATAAGAAACAAAACCTCAGAGAAAGGTTCTGACTTTTTAAAGTTGCTGCATTCGTAACGACACTGTTGTTTAAATGATTCTGATATGTTCATTACCAAACTGTAAAACATTTAAAGCCATAGAATTAAGAATTAATAATAGCACAATTAGATTATTACTTCATCTGTCCCCATTGCTCTGTTTTGTCACTCTGTGGCAAAAGAAAAATATATAATAATAAAAAAAGATAATAAAAGTGTATTTCAGGTAGGTAATATCAACAATTACAGTCAGTAAACTCTAACACTGAGCAACATGGAAATGTTCACACTAATGAAATGCACAAGAACAACATATCTGACTTGAGGACCTTTTAGGTTTGCCGTAATCTGCTCCTGTCCTCAAAACCTTATTGAAGTGAGAGATTATTAGATCAGATTAGATTAGATTAGATTCATCTTTATTGTCATTGAAAAGGTGCAATGAAATGCAGTTTAGCATCTAACCAGAAAATACAAACAATAGAGTAAAGTGCAATAGACAGTGGGTGCAAATATTACATTAAAGGGCAATAAATAATAAAGCACAATAAGACAGCGTACAAATGATAATATGTATCTTTATGATATTGGAATTTACAGGTAGTTGTATATACAAGGAAGACTACAGTATATACAGTAGATATGAATACTGATCAATATGTACAGATACATGGTATGAATATATATATATATATATATATATATATATATATATATATATATATATATATATATATATAGGTACATGAAATATTTTAAATACAGAATAGATATACTGTATGCAAACTTGTGAAAATGCATGGAGTACAGACAGAAGTTCTTGATATTTAGAAAGGTCAGCTAAATTGTTGTGAGGGTTGCAAGTTCAGAATGGTGATGGTGTTATGAGTGTTACTGTTCCTGAGTCTGCTGGTGAGGGAGTGAAGTCTCCTGCAGCACCACCCTGATGGGAGAAGGGCTAACATGGTTTTGGTGTAAGGCATCCTTGATGATGCTGTGAGCCCGTTGCAGACACCGTGTGTCCTGCAGGTCAGCGATAGTCGGCAGCGGGATGCCAATGATGTGTTGGACAGTTTTCACCACCCGTTGCCATGCCTTCCTGTCAGCTATGGAGCAGTTGCCGTACCACACTGTAATGCAGTTTACCGATGTGCTCTCGACAGTGTAGAGAGACAGGCAGGCTGTCTTTAGCTTCCGCAGAAAGTAAAGTCGTTGTTACACTTAGTGACCTAAAACAGTGCAGTCTGAGCAGAGTGACCTTTGTGGAATCCAGACAAGAAGACAATATGTGAAGCACAATGGGGCTGAAGCTCAGCCTTATAGCTCAACCATAATAATCTGAAGCAGCAGAAACAAAATATCTTGAAGAAACACTGTACTCAGTTTTGAAAAAGAAGAGCAAAGGCTACATTGTAGCAAACCATTAAATAATTTTATTGACCTTAACATTTAAATCTCACACCATGACAGCTGTTCTTGTACCAGGAAGGTCCTAGCAGACCACTGTTTCTATGACTGTGCTGCCCAAGCTTATCTGCAGAAGCACAGATGAGAAAGGCTGATGACAAGAAACACGGCAGTCAGCCATGTGAAGTGGCAGATGGTCAGTAGGCCTACTTCCCTTTAAAAGCAGATGATGTCCAGTACGGCTATCAGCTCTGGACTTGCAGAAGCTATTTGACCTTGTTATACTATCTACAGTTTGGGAAAGTCATGTCAAAAATGGTCTTATCTGGAAGAGTTGCAACCAAACAGTATTCTTCCAAGTTGGAAACAAAGACAAGTGACTCAGCTTCACACATAAATGCTGGGCTACAAAACCTGACAGCTGTGCGCCTGGAGTGTGTTGGTGTGTCAAATATGAAACAGTTTGACAGGTATCACCTGAAGGGCTGGCAGCCACTAGATGGACTGGTGTCAACATGTCCCCTCCAGGTTTAGGTTTGCATTACTGAAAATGGAGTTGGTGATTTGGTGAAGTGGCTACCATACTTGTGAGAAGTACAGGCAGCTAAACCAAGAAAAGGAATTGTGCAGCAGATAGTAAGAACCCCATGGAGCCCCGATCTCAGCATTATCAAGCCATGCAGTCTGGGATTACATGTCAAAACAAGAGAGAGATACCAGAATTACCCAGAAGACCTGTGGTGAGTTCTAACCAGATGCTTGGAACAGCTTGCCAGATGATGACATCCTCACTGAACAGCATTTAATCACAAGTGCCTAACACTTTGGCAGCAGCAATACTAGACACTGACATTAAAGTGAAAGCGTCCCTGCTGAAAAGGTCTTTCACTGAAACACAAAGCCAAATATTTGGGCTACCTGGTGCGCCGGGGTACTGCGAGGCCACAGTGTTCCAAAGTAAATACCACTTTAAATTGGCTCAGTCTGAAGACCAAGAGGCAAGTCCAAGCCTTTCTCAGCTTAGCGGGTTACTATTGTCGGTTTGTACCCTGATTTTCAGAGAGAGCAGCGCACTTGACTGACCTAACCAAGAAGCACACTGTGCTATGGAATGATAACGCAGACACTGAATCTAGTCACTTCATTAAGACCCTTACATCATCACCAGTCATGAAACCTCCTATACTTTTCTGTTCCTTTCATTCTTCAGATGGACGCTTCGGACACAGGTCTTGGTTCTATGCTGAGCCAGAACATCGACAGTGTTGAACACTCTGTTATGTTCTTAAGCCGGAAACTGTTTGACCAAGAAACCAGGAATGCTGCAGTGGAGTGGGAAGACATGGCAATCAAGTGGGTGATGACACAGCTGATGTATTATCTCCTAGGCTGTGAGTTCACCCTGGTTAAAGATCATGCACCTTTACAGTGGATGGCC